>NW_019174376.1:235767-456802 GCF_002260705.1 Seriola dumerili | reverse complement strand
CGAGGGGGGGGGGGCGTTTGATATGAGTCTATAATCTTCAGATTCCTATTGCATCAGGAACAGGACGCCAGCGACTTGATGACGTTCCGGCTATAATGTCACACTTTGAGATAAGTCTAGTATTGTGGTGAGCAATGTCTTATAAGCTTCGCCACACTAGAGACGTACTGTGGCTCCGCCTTGCGCACTTGCCCTTAAAGGCGCAGTCTTCATTTACACCAGTGTTTTCTGCAGTGGACGTGCAGCAGGGCAGACATGTGGATGACTGCAGAATCACCCATGAACATATACATATCATTTCAGAAAGAGAAGTGATGTTTGCAGCAGTTCTTTGCAATAATAAGCATCAACTTATTTTATATTTAAAATGTGTCTCCTGTGTGGTTTCACGAACAACAAGCAGTCAAAAGTGACCTGCACAGATCTGCAGGGAGACAGAGGCAGCAATGGGGATGGCTCCAGGGTAGATAACACAGACAGCGGGCAAAGATTCACAGCCAGAAACACTCTTATCTGCACACAGCCAGCTGAACGGAGCCTGTGTTGTTTAGCTTCTGGCTTATCTGATCACCCTGGACATTTTCTTTTAGCTGGACCTGATCTGTCTTTACCTGACATAATGCTCACTTAAACACATAAAGGCTACAGGTTTTATACGTATATAGTAATATAAGAATAATCTGGGATGTGTAATCCCTCACGCCATCTACTTCCAGTCACTTAGCCTACTTAGACCTTAAGTAGTGTTGTATTAACTATGTCACCTAACCTAACCAGGCTAAACAAACCCAACTCTGACATGCACACTAACCAAACACCACGATACAATAGCTACAAACAACTCACAGAGGTGTGTGTGTGCAGAGAGAACAGAGCGTTCTTGTGCCTGAGTTTGTAAATCCTTTACAGCTTGGGCAAGGGGGCCCCCCATACCCAAAAGGCTTATCATTACATATTTGGCCTCTGCATGGTCCAGGCTCTCACTAATCCCCCTTTATAATTTCAGGCACATTTTTAGGATTCCTCCGAGCCAGCTGTGACCAGCAGAGGAAGGGGAGAATGTTTTACAGATTTACAGTTACAGTTACAAAGATTATTTACAAGTGACAGATGTTGCAGGAAACAATCACCTCTAACAATAAAAGTAAAATTTAAAAAGTGAAAAATATATATAAATGCAATTAAAACCAGTTCTAATATATGTTTGTACGTTTTCCTGCTTTACTGCACTGAACCTCTCACCAAAACTCTCTCCATGTTCCACCAAAAAGACACAGTCAGTAGGATAAATGTGCTTCATGTCCAAACCGTCTCTCCTCCCACTTCAGCCCCCTCCCCTCCCTGCCTGTGATGTCATCACTCACAGGAAGCTCCTTATAAAGTTAGTCAAAGAGAGAAAAAAAAAAGTCAGGGGGGAAGATAAGCACCCACAGCCAGAGGCAGCTCTGATGAGAGTCTGAGATGGCAGATGAAAGAAGTTGTGTCAGAGGATATCCTTCCCAGGAAAAATTACTGCGCCTTTTCTTTGGTCCTGCTTCATGACTCACACAGAGATTTGTCCACCACGTCCAGCACTCTCATTCTCAAAAAGTGACACCTCTGGCACGTTTTCTCTTCCGCCGCACATGGAGCAGAAAGGAATTTCCCTTTGTGGCTCACACTCACAGCACAATGGTATAGTTATGAGGTTACGCGACAGTATCTCAGCTGATTACGTTGAATCTGTCATCAACAGGAAGGGTGGAGTTTAGTTGGAAACGAGGTAAAAAAAACAAAAAACAAAACACTGTATCATCAGTGTAAATGATTTATTCACTATGGAGGTCAGCATTGATTGCCTCTGCCTGCTGAGGTAATTAAATGACATGTATATTCAGCCTGTGTCCAAAGTTCACACTGATATAAACACAGCAGCAGAAGGTTTAGTGTTGTAGTAAGGTGATGTCAAGTCTGTTGGCCTGTTGAAACTTCCAGTGAATAGGTGTAACTTGTGTTTGCTGGTTTAAATTAAGGATTTACATCTGTAAAAAAAAATAAATAAATAAAAAGAAAAGTTAAAAAAAGGTGATCAAGCATTTTGTGGCCAGCAAATTCTGCAACTTCCTGCTTTTAGACATAAGATCTGCCTGCGTTGTTCAGATGAAAAGCTCAGTTCACCCACATTTTAAAAAGAAGTTCCTATAGCTATGATATTTTTAGTTTAATCTTCAGAGATTTTGAGCTTTTTAGACTCCAGTACAATGGAGGTGAATAGAATTTGATGAGAGATCGATTTTGGTGCTAAAAACACTGAAAAATTACATTTGAGAAATGTGTCTTCCCTTTTATCCACAAACCTTGTTGTGAGTATCAAGACTAAAAGTAGTTCCAAGGAAAACTGTTCACAATGATGTTATCCAGGAGTAGCAGCAATGTTGCAAAGACACTTTGCAGTTTTTTTTTTCACACTACAGTATAAATATATAATAATTTCACATAATGAATTCTTATCACAAGTTCCACTTTCTTGGTTTTTCCAGAGCTTTTAGCCATATCACATGGCTGTCATCAGCGGATGGGGTTTGCTCAGGTGTCATGGAGCTGTTTCAGTTGGTCATAACAGGTGAATAGGGGGTTGAGATCATAACCCCTCTCTTCTCCGTTGCCTCTGTCTTCCTGCATCAACCTGCATCTGCTGAAATCATCAACCATTGTTTGTTCAGGGAAGACTGACTGAGCATTAAGCTCTTTTACAGCAATACCCTGAAATCACATTCACAGACTAGAATGATAGACAATATATGATAACAACCACATTGCTAATAACGAGATGATGAAAAAGTCAAATAAAACAAATAACTATCAGGCAATAAAATGATGAAAAGGTCATACAAAAACAAATAAATCACAAACAGGTATGCCAAGAAGGATACAACTAGGCCTACATTAAAACAGTATAATTTAAGAAATATCAAATAAAAACAATAAATAGCAACCATGTCTGCACATCAGCCAAAGCAGGAACACTGCACACCAACCATATCATCTAGCATACACTTAAAATGACCTACTGATACCAACCTGTCTAATTTCAATATGTCTTATAATTTGTTTCATTTGTTTGGTGTGAAAAAAAACACAACTGAAAGCTAATTTACCAATTTCAGATTTTGTCTGAGAGGCCATGAGATGTGGCTGAAAGTGGAAGTGGAAGTGGACGCTGTGATCATAATTTTTTTTTTTAGCTTTTTCCAAGGGTAAGAATGAAGCTTAAAACACTGCTGTTAGCTTAGCTTAGCATAATACTGGAGGTGGGACACACACATATACACACACACACACACACACACACACACACACACACACACACACACACACACACACACACATTCCAGTGTTATTGGGGTTGTGTGTTGGACTACTATATGGTCAGACATAGTGATTTTGGTGTCTCCACTGGTTGCCTGGACTCGAATGAGTGAGCTTTAGAGGTGCAGATATGAGAGTCACATCAACCCTCTCATATAACTGTCAGCAAGAAAGCAAATAGGAGTATTTCCCAAAATGTCAAACTCTACCTTTAAAAAGTAAAGAAAAGACTTAGAATTTAGAAACTAACTTCCATTCACTTCCATAGTATCTGGGTCACAGCAGATGTTGGACTGACATGTTTATATATATTTCTTAATTGTTAACAGTTTGTAACTTTGTTCTCGAGAGGTACTGAACAAATAACGTAATATTGTGAGAATGAAGAATGCAAATCCTTGCCAAACTGTCCGCATAGAGAATCAACAGTATCCCACAGAAAGATGCTTTTCATTTCAAGATGACTGTGTCCTACCCTCACAGCCTACACTGTAGATGAGCGGTGCATCCAGTCCATGCAGCTGTGAGTACCACAGCCAAAGCTCAGGCTGACACATCGCAGCATATTACTGCTGGATCGTGGTTTCGTCTGGCAGACCCACACACACTTGGCTACTGCCGTGGAAACAAAACACAAATCCCCAGGCAACGGGCTGTCATCTCTCACTACAATGTAAATACAACCATATTAAAACACTTTTTTCTCGTTCTCCATACCAAACTCCTGAGAGTTCCCCAGCTGCTTCAGTTATTAATCACGTCCTGTACTAGTTCAAAGACTTCTGGGAAATGGACGGATTTTAGGGTAAGTTGCTTCATACACAGGTATTTTCTATTTTGGAGTGTAATATAATCAATAGCAGCAATAGCGAGTCATCGTTGCATCACTCCTCGGCATTGTTATGTTGAGTGGTTCAAGTGCAGCCACAGCCTGCTGTTAGTAATGGGTGGAGCGAGCCAGTCCGCCTCCTTGATGATGACAGGGTGTGTTTAGTCTCCAGGACCCGAGGATGACTTTAGACATAGACCGGGGGAGTTATTGGCGAGCTAATCCTATGACTGACTCTGAATCAAAGTCATGTTTGTAATTATTAGTATGGCTAATAGCATACTGCAATGTTGGGAAGAAGTATAAAGAATGAGAACATACTGTAGATTACATTCACAGTCACACATAATCCCGTACACAGACACCCACACAAACACTAATTTGTGTCTGATGTTTGGGGAGAAGCTGTGAAAACGACAGCTGTGGTGTGATGGAGAACGTCACGCTCGTTCCAGCTGCTGGTTCACAGCCAACTCTGCTCACAGGCTGCACCACTGGAGCTCGACAGGATTGACTGACACAGATGGAAACAGGCTCTTAATATGCCTTGTTTCCTGCCTCACAACTAATATTGAGTGTACGGGACATCAGTTATCTTTTTCCTACATTTTCGTTTTTCTGTTTTAGAAGCAGTATTGAATCCTGAAGGGTCCCATGAAGAAATACATTACGAGTATTCCACAATGTAATGCCTGTATTGTATTTCAAACGTCCAAAACAGGAGTTTTTCTGGCATTTGGCCGATGAGTATCCCAGGCTTCCGGTGTTCCTGGTGTAAGCTTGTAGAGGAGAGGGTTAAGGCTTCACTTAATGTAGCAAACTATTAATCTTAAGTAACAACTGATTGATGGGGGAGTTTGCTCTTCCCCTGATTTCCTGGTTCAGCCTCATTCTTGGGGGATATTAGAAACGCAGCACGCTGTGGGACCCAAGGCCCCCGGCTCTTCTGATAAAGATTTCAGATGTTGTCCACCAAGGAGATCCGCAGGCTTGCCATCAAAGGGGGCACTCGGGTATAAATCAATAGCCACAGGGTTAAGAAAGCATTGCTCTCTTGGTACGCTACGAGGACAGAAAAACACATGTGTAATGAAGGATGCAGTCCACAGATGAGCTACAGTCAGTGAGATGCACAAGTCCTGTTTTCCCATTTGTGTGCATGTGTGTGGTGTGTGAGTGTGTGTGTGTGTGTGTGTGTGTGAGTGTGTGGTGTGTGAGTGTGTGTGTGTGTGAGTATGAATGAATGTGTGCATGTGGCAGGGCTCGATGACATGGACTGAGTCATTCAGGACAGAGTATGTGCTTTGTCAGAGCACTTTTTGTTCCATTCACACATGGATTTAGGGCCCCTGATGAAGTCAGCCAGTGTACCTGATCTGGTGCTGGGCTGCAGCCACATTAATTCCTCACAACAGAAAGGCTTTGGATCACCGCTCACACAAGCCCTCTTAACGAGCGAGACCACGGCTGCAGGAGAATGCAGATGGGGTCCAGCTCGCATTTTCCATCCACTACAGCAGGTGGGCTGTGCAGACGCATATGTTTAGGGCAAAATGTGACGCTCCAGGGAAAGAACCATGCGTGGGTGGAAATGCAGAGTCGAGTCCTGTCCTAAACCCGATCGCAATTGTACAAGGTCTAGTACGGCCTTGAGGGTGAAAACTTAGCCAGATGAATAACTAAACTGCCGTCTCCACCATAACATCATTTGTTCTTTTTCTCAAGAGTTAAGGGTTAATGCAAGGGCACACTAACCTGTGCTCAAAGACTTGAGTGCAATGAGCAATAGTAATAATCAATAATTAAAATAAGTAAATATAAGAACTAGAAAAAGATATATAAATAACAATATAAGGATAAAACTATAAGTATATGTAATTTAAGTATTAAAATGTTTGTACAGTGACTGGGTACGAAGGTGAGCTGTGCTATTTTTCCAGTATATATGAATGAAAAATTGCACGTACAGTAGACTATGTCACAATTGTTAGGCAAACTTTTTTTTTTTTTTCTTTTGAACATGCTCGGCTGCATATATACAAATTTTAAGAGTAATAACTGTGAGAGGAAACAACTGATCCAGATACTTCCATGCAGGGCAGGAGGACTCACTGAAGGTTTTAATGAGTATGGACACAATGTCAAATTACAATCAATCAGTTTAACCTTGTTGAACACCTAGGGGAGATTTTGAACTTGGGCGTTGTACATCACTAACTACTATCATCAAAACACCAAAGGAGGGAATATCTTTTGGAGTAACAGTGTTCATCCCTCGAGTAGAATTCAAAGAGTCATGATGGCCTAACAACACACTAAGACATTTTATGTTAGCGATTCTTTCACTGTGCCGCCCATCTCTGTATTTACATTTTCATATCTCATCATATTTACTCTACTTGCTCCTTAAACAACTAAAATTGTGGAAATTCACTGAGACAAAACAGAAAGCAAAATAGTGGTTTGAATGGAGCCACCTTCACTGATTTGTAAATTTAGCTCTGAGTGGAAAGAACATTCAAAGTCAAGTTTAAATAAGGGCTGTAATTATCCTGGAGCCGGCAGATTATTCTCAGCTCTGCAGAAAAATAATGGGTTGTCGCTGCTGTACACCCTATTTTTAAATGATGTAACGAGTGAAGCTGGAGGTTGTTGAGGTCTGATCACTTGGAGACAACAGTGTAATTCTCATTTAGCATCTAAATCATAGGTCAAGCTTTGTCCAGTCGGTCTTCTGTGCATTCAATAAACAAACAGTTTACAAAGCAGTAGGGTCATGAAGACGGACGGCTTCTGTTCCAAGAGACGATGAAATGTAGAATTAATGGTTGTTAAGTTTTGTAAATTAAACAAAAATCTCAGTTTATCCTTGCCTTCTTTCCCCCTTCCGGCAAACCCTGCAGACGCTGTCCTCCACGCTCTGCTGTGGTCCCTGGCAGGAAGTAAATCAGCCAGGGATCCGCCCCAGACCAAACACTGAAAGGGCCTCTGGAGCCTGAAGGCGTGTGGGAGGTGTGCGCCGAGCTCACGGGGCACAATGTGCTTGTTACTTCCTCGTCAAGTTAAAAAACAGACTTTGCTGTATACACAGACGTGCACATAAACTCATATTGACTCATGCCAAAGTTTGAGTTTACACATTGGCATTAGACAAGACATTTTCATCTACATATTTTTTCCACTTCAATATAGATATCAACCGCACAGGAAAAGAACGTCATTTAGTTTACACTTCTCTAGGAGATATCACACTCACATATGTGTCCCTCTGACCTCAGACTGCCTTTGTTGAAGGACTGGCTTTAAATAGGGGCGCATGTCAAAGTGGTTAAGACACACTGTGACACTCTGCTTGTGTGAAAGAGCCTTGCATATAATCTCTCATGACCTGAACCAGGCCCTGAACGTGTCAATAGAATAAAGATATGAACAATTTTCTGTAGTTTTAGAAAAAAAAAAAAGGAGAGAAGAATGACATCTTGTTTTCCACAGAGAAGTACAGGACGTTTAACGATAAGTTTTGTCAGAACTTAGAGGAAGTCGTTGCTAAAACATCCTTGACTCATGTAAAATTTCCACTACGCTTTTCAGAGAGATGAAACATTAGATATCAGACAATGGCCCTTAAGCATGTCTCTCTCTGACAAACTAAAGCCTGATAATTAGCCCTGCCTAATTAAAATGCTGCCATAATACCCTGGAATAACTCAGAATACACTTGAGCACAGAGCTTCAGATTAAAAAGTGGGTAATTTTCCATGAGTGTGTGTGTGTGTGTGTCTGTGACGTCGGAGACATTAATATCTGTGTCCTTCATTTGTAGGCGACAACTTCCAGCCCTCCAATTATCAGTCATGTTTCCTTGACAAGGATAAGCTCGGCTGTCCTGACTACCAGTGATAGCCTAGTCCCATCTGCTCCTTTGCTCATTATTTAATCATGTCCATTTCCGTAACTCTTATCTGTGGGTAGGATGAGGAGGCTGGAGGAAGAGGAGCCCAATGTTTACGTTAGCCCCACCACAAACACAAACACACACATGGCTTTATTTTCCCACAGATTGAGCTTTTCAGGCCACCAATGTGCCATAAATGAGAGAGAAGGACGAGACCAGACAGACGAGGAGGCAGCCTGTCTTCAAATGTTTACTCAGATTAGAGTTCAAACTGAAAGTCAGCATCTTAAAATACTGTAGAAGGCGACAGGAGACAGAAGAGTTACAGGGCAAAGACAGCTAATAAACAGATGTAACTGCTGTGTATAAAGATAGTTTATATGAAATTTACACCAACTTTTAAATTATAATGAAATATTATAGACGTTGTTTATATAAAACAATGCTGCTGCACAGTGAGTGTGTGCTTTGGGCTTATCCTGCAATCTTTTTTTGATGTGAGCTTGCAAAGTTTTCCCACCAGAACCTACTAATTAAGTTCATGCTCATTAAAATGCTGAAACTAGCTCCTTTGAAATACTGTCTGGAATGCTGCAAACACAAAACAAATCCCTACGAAATCCTTCAATCCAAGTTTTTTTCAGATTAAGAGTCTAACAATCAGTGGTTGAAGTGAGTGTCCATGTTCTGTGTGGTGGGAAAACGTGATAAAATTCAGGTTGTAAAGGTGTTTTTATGTGAAAGTCCAGTGAAGTGCAGCTATCTGCAGCTCTGCAAATTGTGTAATATTTGTAATGGAGAGGGGAGGCAGGGAGGCTCTAACGCATTCTCACAAACTCTGCCCAGCACTAACTAGTGGATGCATACCAAACTCAGGCCAGATAAGATTGTAAGTCATTGAAAGGGGTCCAAAACACCCAGCTCTTCTCTGCCCTGTTCAAGCAGCTCCTTTCAGGGATATCTCTACTTGGCCCTCTATCAGGACAGGAAGCACCCAGCCTGGAGAGACAACAACGGCTCTGCTTCCTCTGGCTTTTCCCTGCCCTGGGAAATTGAGCTAATAGGAAGTAGATAAATCATCATGAATAATGAAAAGTGTTGAGCTTGTGTTTATGAACGTTCACATGCAGGTACAGTACGTCCACATGCACTTGCGTCTCACTGCGAGCGTAAGAGTGGGACAAATAACGTCAGCACAGGATGAAGAGCAGAACTCACAGGCAGCACTTCGGGGGAGTATGTCAGCATGCTGTTGGCACTCCGTGTGAGAAGAAGCAGACATGACACTAGATGTGTTCTCCTAGTCCCCGGTTGCCTGTTACTGAGAGCAACAGCGGACACATAGAGTGGGAATGGATTTTGTAATGGGAAAGACTAAACTTTGAAGGACGTGCTGGCCTGCACCGAACACCTTACTTGTACAAGAGCACAAGCACCACTCCCTGCTGTCTACTTGCCTTTTGTGTTAGCATAGGCACATGTCCATGTGACGTAATGCAGATTTCTCATGTGACATGGCTATAGCTGAGCAAACAAAGCTGTGTCATGTTATTCCAAAGGCAGTGTAGTATTGGTGATATTTACACCTTCAGTCAAATCCTGGTCAGGAAGTGAAGAGGAATTTCTCAGGATAAACATCCATCCACTATATTGGCTCAATGATTCAGATGGAAAGAGGGAGTTAGTGAGGAGGAGTGTGTGAGGGAGTTTGAGAAAGATGGGTCAGGGAGTAGTCACAGGAGAGAAGCCACCCACACTCACCACAAAGCCTTGACTCATGCAGTTCGGTTGGCACACAGCTGTGGGACAAGGACATTACACAGGGTCTCCTCTCCAGGATGTTGCTCCCTGACCCGGGCCAGAGCAGCAGAGCAGAAAGGAGCGTCCAAATCACTGACAACAGCTTTCACGACCGGAGCCACAGCGACTGATTAGAGTAGACACACAATTATCTAAATCATGACATACGACCCTGCAAAGGGCAAACTCATAGTCATGCACGCTGTCGAGGGTGTGTAGCATGCTTCAGCAGTGAATAACTGAGCTCTACAAGACTTTGTGATTTTCCTACACATTCAAAAGATGATCTTGGATGTGAAAAGGAACACATGACACTATGTTATTCCAATTACAGAGACATGTTTGAAATGGTTTGTACTTTGTTTGAACAGTAGTTATACACACTGTTTATAACCCACTGTTTGTCACATTGTGTGCTTGTTAGTACTCCTTTCCTGTACTTTCTAATCAGTTATATTCATGTTACATAACAGGGTCATTCCTTTCCATGCAATGGTAAAAAAAAAAAAAAAGAGGCAAACTGTCTTCTTGAAAGGGATATAATATTCTCCTTCACAAGTAGGACATCTGAGAGTAAGCTGTGGTGTGATCTTAATTGGAGGAATATTTACTGTTCTTGTTCAAGTTAGCTATCAACATGAGCGGTTATGATCATATGTAACACCTGATGTTTTTGTTTGTTTTAGCACCTGGCCTCTCTTTCCTGTTTTCATCTCTCTGGTCCCTGGTCACTCAGCGTACACTGTGTCTCTCCAGCTTGTATAGCCAAGCTGATAAAACCCTCCCTCCTATGGACACTGAGATAAGAGCCTGCGATTACGACATGTGGAATAGCTGCTGTGCACTCTTACCTGGGCACGACGCACATGTGGTGTGTATAAATCTGTTCTTACCAGTGCCTCTAACGGCGTTTCCTGATTGGTTATGTTTAAATCTGCTCTTCCTATAGGAGCCACATTGACATACAAACTAAAACTTTCCTGGAGTGCAGGCTGTGTGTGACACAATTACCCAACACCCCAGGGGCCAAGTTATGTTTGTCACCACTGTATTAAATTAAGGGCATGTACCAGCTCTAGTGTTAGTCATCTAGGCCAGATGCAGAAAAACTAATAACAGATGAACAACTGGGCTAGAACCGTACAACACTGGAAGTGCAGGGGTATAATATATTTTGAACTCAAACACCTGCGCAAAAGACTTGCCAGCTTAAACAGATCACTCTATTATCATCCCAAAGTTATCATGACCTGTCATTGTTCCGTGCCACAATGTTACCAAAAGCCTGGGAAAAGTTAAACAGTTGGGAGCCAGCTCATCCCGGAGTCAAATCAGCCCCTCAACGGAAAGACCTCAGCGAGTCCTGCGTCCAAGCACGACTGCTTGTTGGAATAATGTTGTGGCAAACCCATGTGTTTACAGAGCTTCCCATTGTGGTAAACATGGATTTAAAAAAAAAAAAAAAAGTCTGACAGCTTTTAAACTCCCACCACCCACTCTGTCTCATAAAGGCAGGACGTGGTTTAAAATACAGCTTGAACTGGGCGCAGACCTCCTTCTGTTCCCACTAACTGCATTTTGTGTGGCTGACTGATTCGAGTCTAGTGTTTCATACACATACAAAACCCACACATTGTTTGTTTTACTTGTTGCCCTAGTGATAGTGGCATCTCTCAATAGTTGACCTGAATAGATGCAGCGGGGGTAGCGCCGGGCACAGCTTACATCGGTTTGCTTCTGCTAAACTTATGAGAGTAGAGATGCATCACACATATTGTTGTCTATTATAATTGAAAGCTATCCTGGCGAATAAACTATGCTGGTTTGTTTTTGTTTGTTTGCTCTTGGTAGCATCAAATATACAGTGTATTAAGATTTAGTGTCAGCTGCAGATATACACTTGCAGTGCTGTTGTCAACAAAGCTTTGTCTTAAATAAGACCTTTCCAGTCCAGAGTGTTTGATTGGTAGTGTAGAGGAAGGCTCGAGTGTCTGTATGTGGCACTGGGAGTCTGTTTCTGGAGTGACAGTGATGGAGAGAGACCAAAACAGATCATCCTGGGTCAAATGAGGAGGGGTTGGGCCTGAATGGTGTTTGTTCCTGGATCAACAGGCTGTTCTTTTCCTGCTCTGTTAGCTATTTGATAGGCAGAGGGGGATATATTACTGCCTTCTGATTGCTTTACAACCCGTTGGCACCAGACCGTCTGCCTCAGGTAGGATCTGCACCTGTGTGCTCAACAAGACTGATAGGGCATAAACACAAACCACACACAAGTCTAGAGACAGGCTCACAAGTCTTCAAAGATGACTGTCTCCTGAGTCACAGAAGTCAGAAGCTTTATGAGTAAGTATAGTGTGAAGAATCAGACGAACTTATACAACACTGTCACACCTTGGACCCAACAGGTGTTGTGTCTTTGCTACTGCTCTGATTATATGAAAATAAATATGAAATTACAGAGGGTGCTATTCATTTCCCAAACTATGTTACAAGCCTTTGGCAAGGACTCGTCTGGGCTGGGTAAACAAATTTACAAAATAGTACATTTCAGAGAAGTTGGGACTTTTAGACTGTGAAATTTTTAGCTGCGTTATCAAGAAATCAGTGGATTTTCAAAGAATGACTCTTCCAGAGGGCTCAAATGTTTGTCAGATAATCGTGGGGCAACACTCAAGGTTTGTCATCTGTGACTGGTTGGACCTGATCTGTCACATGTATCTCTGTCCTCTCTCTGAGTACAGAGGGTGGGGTTTACCCCTGGCCTGTCTGTGCTGAAGAGTGAAAAAAAAATGATTTACACTGAACGTCTCTGTCCATATAGATGAGCTTTCTCTCACATATCTTCACTTTCCCAAAGTAAACAGGTTGAAAATAAAGCTTTTATTTTGATAAAAATGAACTAGATAGAAGTTGAATGGGCAGATCAGATTGTACAGCTAGTAAAAGTATATCAGTAAAACTGTAATATGGCCACTTTTTATATCAACAGGCTTCTGAGAAAGAAAGGCAGACTCTTAATGAGATGCACTGACAATACATGTACTGGTATGTAGTTTATAAAAAGTGTCACATATATTTGTAGCAGCTGTGGTACATTTTATCTTCACCATCTTTGATGCATGACTTGAAACCCCACTGCATACACTGACTGAAGGAAGAAAAAAACAGGTCAGTGTATTGAGCAATCATTTGGCACCGAGATCAGTGTGTGTGTCGGGTCATAAATGTGTACAGAAAAATATGCAAAAACTGCATTTTGCAATCTGAGTGTGTACACATATGGATCGTGACTGTGTGTGTATTTACATGCAGGATTTAATACTTTAAAGCTTGTTTTATGCAGACAGATTTTGCAGACTGAAGTATGACTGGGTGAGTCAAGCTTGGCCTCTCGCTGTACTGAGCATGTATTTAAAGAAAAAGAAAAAAAAAAAAACTTTAAACGTCAAACAGGAAAGTCAGGATTTATGAAAGAAGAAAAAATGTGTGGCTGCAAGGTTAACCCAGTGTTGTACAGGAGAAAATGTACATACTCATCTCAAACTGAGCGACCCTTTTTATGCTACCCACCACTGCCCGCCTCCTAACCTCTGGACACGAGTACAAGTGTTTCCATCACCTGTGGGTCTGTGCATATACATGTGCGTGTCATACGGCCGCGGTTTACAAACACAGTCTGTCTCCCGTTACCGGACACCAGAGCTATTCTGGCCTCCTCTTCCGATGCACACCATCCTAGTGTCCGGTCTCCATGTGGAAGTCAGCAAGCCAAGGTCACCAGGTCAAATTCCTCCAGCTCTTTGGCATTCTGCCCCAGGGTTCAAGTAGTGTAGAAGCGTGTGTGTGCGTGTGTGTGCATGTGTGTGCATGTGCGCGTCTGTATGTGTGTTTATGTGGTGTGTGCGCATGAGTTGTTTGTCTTTCATGCCACAAACTGCATTCTGTTAGAGGAGAGGCACTGCAAGAGAGTACTGCGCTGGTGACAGAAAGAGGTGCACACACACACACACACACACACACACACACACACACAGACACGGAGCTTGTATTTGAAATAAAGAGCTTTAAAAGGACATGTTATACAGGAGTGTGATTAATGTGGCTGTCTCCACACATACTTTCAGCAGTCCTGGTTGGCTGGGAGGTGAGTGCTATGAGAAACTGCTGTTTGCTCAGGGGTAGACACTGATCCTTCAGGATCAATTGCAGATAGACATATTTTAAGTCTATCTGGTTGATTTAGACTCTGTGCACTTGACACTTGAGCACATGAGCAGAAGTGGAGAGAGTCAGAACAGCGCTTTAGTGTGAGAAATTCAACACAGTTTGGCAGCTAAAAAATCCAGTCATAGAGATCCACCAGAGGCAGAGACTAAATAAACATGTTTTTTTATAGAGCGCAAGTCTACCGTGTAGTTAAACAGTTTCAGGAAGGTTTTGATGCTTTTTTAGAAATTCTTTAGAAAGAAAATCTTAAGTAAACAAAAATAGTACTAGCACACACAAAAAAAATTAAATTAAAAATGTTACATGAGTAAAAGTAGAAATATTATATCAACAAAATCAAAAGCAAAAGTGCTCATAATGCAGCAGAATGGCCCCTGTCAGATTTATGTTTTTATCTCTTACATCATTAGATATAGTAGATAAGAATATAAATGTGATTGTTATCACTGATCCATCAACATGAAAGGGCATTTTATGCTGAACCTTTCATACTGATGGGCAGTTTTAGTTGTAGCAATGCATCACATTTTATATACTGGTCTTCTGCATGTAAAATCTAAGTCTGCAAAGTAACTAGTAATTATAGCTGTCATATAAATGTACTGGAGGAAAAAGTACAGGATTTATGTGTTGAATTAAAAGAAGCAGAAAATAGAAATACTCATCGACACATACACCGAATCAGAAAAGAGTCTTTCCTCTGAACTGACATGTTTGTTTTGATAGCCCAGTGAGGGCGAAGGCACCCGGGCAATCCCAAGATGAAAGACAGTCTGTCCTGGTATCCAGGATAGCATCTGGAAAGGGAGGAGCCAACTGATGACCCCACAGAAGACAGACACAGACATACACACAGACAGATACGCACACACACACACACTGGAAAGGGTGGGACCACGGGCGTGGGAGGCCAAGACAAAGCTTTTTCCCCTGCAACAACTATGATTACATGACAAAACCAGTCAATTACTAACATGAGACATGTCTGATGTTTGTCTCTCAACAGACTAAATACAAACAGCGCACGTCAGTACAGCTTAGCATGTTAATGTGCATTATAAGTAAGTGGTTAACATGACATCTTAGCATGTGAATTTCTAAATGGTACATAGCATGTTAGCATGCTAAAATTCTAAATATCACATACTACACAAACATTAGCAAGTTACCATATCAGCATACTGTTTGTGTGCTAACATTTCACATTCATTGTCTTCCTTGTTGCATGGTGAAATGCTAACTTTTTGCATGTTAGTACACAGTAATATGCTAACATTGGAATATTAGCATGCTATGTTGCACTTGAAATAGAACTACAGCTGAGGCTGAGAGGAATTTGAACATCACTTTCAGTATACAGTCATGAACTGAAATGTTGGACAAGAGGAAATTCTGATCTGTTTGAGTAAAAGTTACTGAAATAGTTAAGATTAAATCCAATAAAAGTTTCCTCTGAGTACCATAAAATTATTTTGGAATTTCATTCTTTCAGTAGGATGTTTCACTTTGGATGAAAGTGTTGGAACAACCGACAAACCGACTCACCAGGATACCGCTTTATGAAAATGAATGGACAGAACATAAATGTTGTCCCACTGTTAGTCTGTTCCTCTGGTTTATGAATAACCTTTGTCAGGATTGTTAGACTGTTACTTCTTGAGAATATGCACATACTGTAGGTCACATTATATTAACAGCACTCATGCATCAAATAGCATTTTATAACAGCTTGAGAGTATTTACTGTGGAACTATCTGCGCATCAAGTCAAAATATAAACAAACTACATACCTCATACCGTGTTTCCATTTTCATTTATGCAGGTCGAAAACTAGAGTGTGTCCATAGTGTGTTATATTATAGCACATTGTGTCTCTTTCCGGTGTTTCCTGTAGGTTAAGAAGGCCATTTGCTACAATACGGCATTTACACTCACTTTTTATGATTGCTGTGAAGTTGCATGATAAAAATGTCAATGTCTGCAGACCGTTTGAGCTCATATAAGTCTGTGAATGAAATGATGAAATCAAATTTATGTCAAGCTAAAACACTGTTGTTGTTTTTTTTGTTGTTGTTTTTTTTTTTTTTTTAATGCCCATCATATCCATTATACCTTTAGGCTTCAAACTTAATTTAAACCTGTTTACTGGACCTCAATTTGTCCTATATTAAAAGTACAAAAAATCACTAGGGCTCATAGCACCAACTTTTATATGTTCAACTAAACTTTACAGGCCACCTGAAGAAACCCGATATGTAAAATGAAAACATTAGAAGTGTCGTATTTATAACAGGGCAGTGAAAACAGAATCAAAACAAGGCCATTTTCCTGAACTTCCTGGAGTTCTGTTCCCTGAAATTCCAAGAGTCCTGCCGGAAATCCAACATGAGGCAACAGGCCACCCCCCTGAAAGGGTCGCAGAGTGTGAATAAGTCCACAGAGCGAACACGGCCGTGGCCGACAGACGGACTGAGTCAGCGCCACATTCCAGTGGAGTCAACCATCCACTTTACCCTCAGCACACGCACCCCTCCACACACACACACACACGCACACGCACACACACACACACACACACACACACACACACACACACACACACACACACACATGCATCACCTCTTTACACTCTGCAGTACACTTTACAGGTGTGCCAGGTTTATACCATCCACTTTATGCTGACAAAATAATCCCCCTTTGCAGTTTTACTCATCTGCACATACACACTGTTTTCCCAATCGCTCTTTTAATTTCAATCTTATTGCTATATGTAAACGTGTGAAGTTTGAGATCTTTTAGATATGAAGTGTAGCTCCTCCCTTCTTTTTTTTTTTTTGTTACCACTGTAGCCTCATGGTTTCTTTCTCTGCTCAAGCCAATGGCAAGTACAAGAGCTGCCACATGACAAAGTCTGGTGGTAGTAGCTGGGTAGGTCACACTGTGCTATCTCTCTCTCCCTCTTACACACCCATTGGTAGGCAGCAGCCATACAGCAGTAGGCAGGGGGGAGGCTGATTGTTTACCTCTGACAGAGACCCAGCATACAGTACATGCATCTCTCTGTGGACATGACAGTCAGCACAGTATATCCTATGCAGCTGCTCCGATGGTGAAATAGCATCTGAACACCCCTTACCCCCACACCTTTCTGACATTGAATTAGAGGAGGGCCGTGTCCGTGACCGACAATCCGACTTTCACACCCACTTCATGCTGTGATTGACCAGCTGTGAGGAGGTGAGAGAGGAGCTAGGGTTTGAACTTCTCTCTCTGGCTCTCGTTTTTCATGCGACATACAACTATTTCTGTCACTTTTCATGTGACCGACACTATGAATGTCTTCTAGGTGGGACTGACTGAAAATATGCACAGTTATCCCTATATTTAAACCATATCGTGTCTCCTGCCTCTGTATGATGGTCGGCGTTTCACTAGTTCTGTTTGACCATAACCCGACCCTGATCCTCTGCCATATCAAACCAGTCAGTCCTACTTCACAGGATTTAGTAGCAGAGTTTTCCAGCAACAAAAACTCATTGTCTGTACAGTTTTGCCAATCTGGTGTTTTTTTTTTTTTTTACATCTAAGCTGAACTACGTGGCCAAAAGTATGCAGACATTGACTGTTTGGTCACATCTCTGTACAGGCCACTCAAATTGTTCAACATGAAATAAAATCAATTTCTTCATGGACTTCGCTTTAAAGAATAGGTTCACAGTTTTTCAAGTCCATCTTAAACCAACATTCACATGTCCATATGCAGATTGAAAGCACTGCTGGTCACTTTAATTGTTCTGCCTGTCCATACTGGCCACAAAGAGAGTGATGGACAGGTGAGAATTAAGACAGGCTTGAAAAATGTGAACCCGTCCTTCAGTCATGGGGCATTGTCATTTTGAAAAAAGGGAGGGCCTTCAACAAACTGTTGCCAAAAAGGCTCGGAACCAAATTTTGTCAAAATACTCGAGTAGCTCAGTTGGATGAGCATCCGCCCCATGTGTAGAGGCTACAGTCCTCGCTGCAGTTGGCCCCGGTTCGAGTCCCGCATGGGACAGCCCTTAGCTGAATTTCATTCCCCCTCTCTCTGCCTCCCCATTTCCTGTCTCTCTCTCTACTGCACTATCAATAAAGGCACAAAAAGCCTGAAAAAAAAATAAATTAAAAAAAAAATACTTGTAAACAAGGGTGTCCGTATACTTTTGGACACATGCTGAAATTGAGTTTAACAGGTCAAAAGGTGACTCACAGTATATTCAGAACATTGTGTTATATATACAAATATGCAAATGTGTACAGTAAAGTGCATTTCAAATGTAACTGCAACAGCAATTTTAACATAATTTTAGAAAACACAGATAAAAAAATAACAGAGATCTTATTTTGTATGTGTCAGTAAACAACAAATAATAATAATGATAGGCATGGCAAGGTACATTGATTTGTGTAGCACCTTTCAACAACGAGGCAGTTCATCACTTTCATCAGTTCACCATTCATTAATAATAATGAATGATTAAAATAAATCCTGTTTAAAAGGAATTTAAGGTCAAATATGGATCAAACAGATGAGTCGTGTCTGTCTCACTGTTCGCTCTTTTGCTTTCTTTCTCTTCCCTCAGTGTGGAACAGTGCAGGGCTGTTCTGCTTTGTAAAGGTGTGTGATTAACTCTGTGTGAGTCAGATACAGGTGTTTTGCAATTTAAGGGAGGCCTCTAACACCACCCCCTTCCCCAGGTTTTTTAAGTTTATAGCTGTGAGACAGCCTGCATCTTCACACGCAAGCCTGCAGTCAGTCAGGAGGAGCCACAGACCAGAGGTTATCATTCATCACCCTGGAGACAGTCGGGGGGTCTGCAGCTGGGGTGTCTGTGTTTACATGATGACAGGTTTAGGCCAGGCTTCGATATGACTGATCTCTCTCATTGGGGGAAAGTTGATAGTAGACACAGGTAGAGTTTGTACTTAGTATGGTTGAGGATAACAGCCACTGATAAAGGTTGTATTAAGCTCCATAATAGAAAGAAAGGAGAGGTAAATCAGATAAGATACATAGACTCGGGTAGGATATTGTTTCTAATTTAGACTGAGGGAGCTTCAACACAATCTGGGGTCTTCAGTCCAATTCAGAGCCCTGCCCTGTATCATAGTGCTAGGCTGTCATCATGAGGGCTATTACCAATGCGTGATAATGGTGATGACTGGTATTGTCACTTGCCTGGAGTAATGCAATGTGGATTTTCCTGTAAGGTCACCAGAGTGACGCAAAACCCGTGTCTCAAGAGCACAAACTGAGTCAGCTATCCAAATAAAATACAATATACCTGGTGTGAGTATGGCACTTTCGGATGTCATTCACCTTGTGTTTGACACAGTCTGTGCCAGACCTGGTGTACAGTAATCATGATCAACAGCAGCTCTCTTCTCCGGGTTTTCACCCCGTGTAGGTGTCCTGATAATACATTTTTCCATTTTCATTAAGTGGTTACTACTCTCACCTACAACAAGACGGTCCCTTCAAGCCCAAGTTTGCATGATCTCCCCATATGGATTTCCAATTTTACTCCCACAAGTCAGATGATGACTGACACTGATCTGTATCACATCTTCAACCATATGTCGACATGAACAAGTAGGAGAGAGGAAATGTTACAGGATAGGATCATATATTTTTGTCTTAAAACAATATTAACATGCCCATATGTAAGAAAGATACATGTATTAAAGAGTTAATGGTCTGTCCATATTGGACAGACGTTCCTCGTTGTGTTAATATCCCTCAGCTAAAGCTCAGCAAGCAAACTAGCCTGCAGACTTCAAACTCAAAAGACTCAAGAGACCCATTTGGTTCGACTAACTCAGACTGCTAAAACCTCATATTAGCTTGGGCTGAAGGACTGTGAATTTTGCCCCCCATCTCTACCAAAGTGATTTCTTCACTGCCTGTATTTTAATGTACACATCGCCCAGTCAGTATTGTTTTAAGAAAGTGGCAATAAACAATATTTTTTATAACAAAGGATTAAGTGACTTTGTGTGGATGTAGTGGTGAATCTACAGAAAATTATAACTAGACTCTCTTCAGTTTACTGTTTTCATTTTGTTTGATTCACTCTCATAGCAATGTTTTCAGTTGCAACAGGCAGCTGGTTACAGTGGAAAAGCCCTAAAAACCCATCTTACACTACTTGCTCTGCAATAAATGTCTGCCTAACTGAGTTAGTGAAAAACTGGTAACACGGTGGAGCATTAAGCAGCTTAGAAGCTGGATATTCTTCTCAAGAGTTAGTGGAGGCCAAAACTGAGCTAAAAGGTTAAGTGACTATTATCTTCACTAGGTGGACAGAAAAACAACCCCTTATGAATGTTAATGTTGGATGTATAATAGTTTGCCATACACATAAGTGTAAAAAGAAATCAGCTACAACAGGTTTAAACATACCCCAGTGACAAAGACAGTAATTGAAATGAATTAAGCATATACATGAAAAACAATAAATCTTTCTAATTTCCTTTTTCTTATTTTGCATTTTTCCATTTTCATCCCTCTCTCTGTCTGTTTGTCTGTCACCCTCCTTCCCCTCACCCAAACGACTGCCCTTGGACTGCACTAAAAATAATTGAAATAGTGATACACTGTCAAGCAGTCTTAATGAGCAGCTGGAAACTGCAGAGGTACTGCCTTCATCTGCAACTCCTCAGTGATCACTGGAAAACTTGGGCCAGTGATGGAGCGATAACAGTAATGTGATGACTGCTCTGGTTAAATGATGTTCAGGCTTAGCTGCTTCGCTTACTAATGAGGAAGTAACTAGCAGCCACTGTTTCCATGCCTGTTACAAGATGTCGTGTTTCCACTTCATATGAAGAAGAGGATGGCAAAGACTATAAATATAAACAATATAAATATATACTTTAAATTTGTACATTTGTAGAAAACCACTAATCATATCTGAAAGTATGCATTTTATCTTTCCACAAAGAAATCAAATGAAATCATAGAAAAAAAAAAAAGTTTTCCACTCTTATTTTTTCAGGTACGTTTTGTGTTTTCAGTTATGACATTATACTTCGCTCACCAATAGAAATGGCAAAACAGAATTAAAACAATAAGAATAGATTCATTTACCAATAAAATGCAACTGAAAGCACAAGCCCTGTCTCAGCCACTTGATGTCTCAATGTTTGTGGTGTGAAGCAGGAAAAGGACCATGACTGGAGTCAGGTTCCCTGAAATGACTGGGCATGTGTCTGCATGGGGGCCGCTCCTAACCTGTGCTGAGGAGGACAGACACCCCGAGGGTTCGAATGTGGCAGCTGGTATGTTTCTAAAAACAGGCAACCCCCCACGCCCACCCCCACCCCTCACTCCTTCCTCCTCCTCCTCCTCCTCCTCCTCCTCCTCTGTTCTTCCCAGCAGATGCTGATCTTTGTCTGTCTTCAGAAGGAAGCAATTACTGAATCAGAGGGAAAGACACACCTCCTTTTAATAAACCCACATCAAATCACCCGGTGACTGACAGCCTCAGAGCGTGACTCACGTTGGACGGAAACACGGAGTGAAAAGGTTCAACAGTAACAGAAAAAAACTGAATTAGAGGTCTTAGGGGAGGCCGTGTCATGCAGTCAGCGCAGCGCTTTAAGCACCAGACATCTCATACTTTTATCCCCTTCATCTCTCTCCTCATAAACAGCATTTCCCTCCTTCACTCGAGCGGGGCAACCTGGCCACAGTGCCTCCTATTACTGCTCTCCTTTCTCTCTGTCTGTCTGTCTGACTGTATGACTCCTACCCTCTGTCCTGTGTCAGCTCAGCCTCTTACATAAGGTTGACCTGGTAAAATTCCACAGTGCTCTCTTGCTCCCTGCTCCTCTAACTTCCAAGCGTTTCAACAACAATTTCTTACTGTTCGAATCCAGCCGCCCACTCATAGGATGTTTTCCCAGCTGCTCACAAACAGGCTACCTCACTTCAAATGAGGCTTGAATTGAAAGACAGGCTTTACCTTTCAGAGAGTCCGTCATCGGCAAACACTGTGTGTCATTGTTGCTAGTGGTCTTGCCTCCCGTTCTGGAGCGTCTCCTGAAGATACTCATGTGAACAGGGGAAGCTTAGGCTGCCACTGATCTGAAGGACATGAAACAACACTTTTATTTTTAGGGAATTTTAAATTACCCTTGGTTAAATGTGCACACAGTGAACATCACATGCTATATTTGATGTAGCATCGATACTATTTTTACTCGTTTTATAAATAATTATTTATCCATTTACAAAAATTGTTTTTTTTTAAGTTGCTGTACACATTTTAGTTAAGGTTTTCTACAGTGTGCAGCTGTAATAAACAAAAATAACACTGTTTCAGTACAAATTAAACCTGCATCAACTGATGGTTTGGGCTGTGAACGCAACATTGACAAAACAGCACCTTTTAAGTCGACAAACCTGATGCAAACATTTGCTTATTTACACATTGAGCAGATAAGGAACATCATTAGCATTCATTTGAAGTCATGTTTCTGTCCACCTGATGAATACTCACTATCTTTGAAGTCTGTTTTTGGTCCCTACCAACTCCTGAGGGAAATATCTGACTCTTCAGCTGCTGAATGCTGAAACCAACTAGCTTCTACTGCTGCTTCTCTGCTGTTTGGAGAACTAAAAGATTAAGGTTGTGGACCAGAGTGCTAATCAATGAGCTGAAATTCACTGTAAAGCTCCTTAAAGCCGAGGGGAGCTGCAGTTTCAGGTGATACTTCTCTGTAGGTTCATCATTACAAGTGACCCTTTTCACACTGTCACATTCTCGTTGTTATTATAAAAATATAAATCACAGCCGCTTTAATGTGTTTGAACATTTTAGGCCCACTCTAACCCCATTGCTCTACATCGTCTTTTCAACATTTAATTGTTGTACAAATTTCATCTAATTTGACTTCAGGAAATGGCTCACATCAACAGTTCCAGCAGGTAAAAACCACAGCAGAGAGACGGCAGAGAGAGCAGACAGAGATCACATATAACTCGTCTGATGAGTCACAGACCAGAGGATGACAGATGAGACCTATCAGTTAGCTTTGGGATGTAACACAACACCACCACCTAAGCATGAGTGCACATGCACACACGCACACAGGCCAACATGACAGATATAAAGTCAGATATTAAGTGCTTTCTGCTGCATTACTCGTGTCCATTTGAAATCCATAAGTCCACAGAGTGGAACATCAATAAAATGGATCAGTTACACACATCCTGGCTGATGCAGTTTCGCCAATAGTGTGTTGTCTGGAGATACTGAGAAAATGCAGGAAAAAAAACCCCACAGAAAGTACAGTGGCATCTCCCAAAGCTCTATTAGAGTAATTTGTCTCCATCTTTTTCCAAGCATTTTTTCTATTCATCATACACAGTGCAGTACCTGCACATATTCAACTGCAGCTTTGTGCAGGTCTGGCACTGGTTGTGCAACACAGGTCACGCAGGTCCTTCTCTCCAGTTCATTTGTCCATAATGTCACCAGAGTTTACACAGCTGTGACAACCTGGATCTCTAAACACTGTGCATTTGCACAAGCTGAAAGATAACTGAATCAGTTGATACTGTGATGTCAGATTTCAAGGTCTTTGGTCAGTCTTTGAACTGTCCACCCCCAATTTTTCTGTCTGCACGTCTGAATAAATCTCGCAATATTTTCGACACTTAAAATAGCTTTTTGTGTGACCACTATCCTAGTCAGTTTGCCAAGTTTGCCAATCCCCTTTGTTTTATTTCATAACACAGAACAAGCGTGCAGCACAAGGTAAAACACTCCCTTTCTCAAATTATTCAACAAGCTCATAAAATCCCTACTGGTTCAACCCCATGGGCAGCTGTGAGTCAGTCATCCACTGCTGTGGAAGTAACAGAGCAGACTGGCAGAGATGAAGCCAAACACTCTTGTCCTTGATTTGAACTGTAAATGGTTTTCAGAGCTGAACACCGCCAAAGAGTTACTTTTCCCTGACCTGCAGGTTAGTTAATCCAGAGTGCAAACATCACTGTTCCAGTCCTTGGACAGTGCTAACACAGTTCTAAGAATCTGGTGTATTTGCTGGTATTATTTGTTTAATTTTTTTTTTTGTTTTCTATCTGCTGTGTACAGTTCAGTGTTGCAGCCATGCATAAAACTTCCATAGATAAGTGTGATAAGTTTAAGCACCGATGTGAAACGAAGCAAAGGCCTGAATAGCCGGCTGACAATAGACACAGCCCAGATGTACAATAAAACAATGCACAGTAATGCAGCCTATTGTTTATATATCTTTGCACATGTGGATGTATGTGCAGAAACAAGTTGCAACACACTTGTGAGACACATACACACACACACACACACACACATACACATACACATACACACACAGGCAAGACACGAAGAAGAACAAGTTTTACTGCTGGAAGGGGGGAGGATGAATCCTTTATTTAACCCTTCAAGGTGAGGCAAAAAACCTCCATAACACGCATATGTTCAGCCTGTGATAACATACACAAGCTTTATTGCAAAATGTTGTAAACTGAGTCATGTTACACCACCACAGCTGGTTCAACCCTGACCAGCCGCCCCCGCCGTCGTTCACCAGGATCTCATCGTTCCCACATTTTCTCCAGCATCACCGCCACGGAGCTGATCAGGACAGATGGTCTCATGTCCAGCAGCACAGTTTAGTATTCTGCTGCCTGGCTGGCTGTCCTCACTCTGCACAGAGAGGCTGGCTAATAATTTGTCAGCCCCTGTGGGGTATGAGGCCAGCATGTCAACAACGGGCCTAGTGTTTCGCAGGCCAGCGATGGAGATTAGAGAGCGAGGCTGATCCGGCCACTCTGCAGGCG
This sequence comes from Seriola dumerili, assembly GCF_002260705.1. NCBI lineage: Eukaryota > Metazoa > Chordata > Actinopteri > Carangiformes > Carangidae > Seriola > Seriola dumerili. The sequence goes on along the minus strand of NW_019174376.1, from coordinate 431,830 downwards.
AGGGAAGGGGGGCAAGTGGTGGGAGGGAAGGAGGGCAAAAGGAAGCAAGGGAGAGCGGGTGGTATTCCTGGGTCTCTCTCAGGGAGGGACTGCAGCTCAGACTGTGTTTTGCAACAATCTCAACCGTTTGGGACTGGAAAAAAGGGCACTAGTGTCATATTGTGTTTTTCCAGCAACAGTACATTAACACTGGCACAAAGGCACCACAGCACCCTATCGTGCGAGCGTATCTATTTCTTCACATCAGGACGTGCAAGGTTTTCCCTTGATGCAAACAACGTCTTATGTTTTCTAAATGTGAGAGGTGTTGTGCAACAATGTTCCCTCCTCTGCAGGTCATAAGGCTAACCCACGGAAATCTACAGACAAAAATGGTTTCAGACTTGCAGGACAAAACATGTTTTCTCAGATTCTGAGTGAACTAAAACATTAAGACCAAGAAAATCATTTCAGCATTTACGCAGGTTGACTCCCCTCTGTTATCAGTTGTTCAAACAGCCCTTTGCTACACAATGTACCTGCTGCCCACACAGCTGCAGGAAGCTCCACCTTCACTCCATCACTAGCAGAACAATACGCCTCGTTTTCTTCCCTCTGCCATCTAGCTCTTCAAAACATAAATATTTTTTTGCCTTTCTGTATGTCTAAGTAAAGTGCCAGATTTCAGCCCTACAGGCAAAAGCAGACTGAAGGAGTCCTATAGGTGACGCCGATAAAATACACACCTCTGACATCTAGTGGCTGGGCTGCGTAAATGTCTACACTCGTGAAGTGGTGGACTGCACACGCACAATATTGTAAAACAAATTTATACTGTACAGTGAATACAGGCAATATCCAGAGTTGGGGGACTGTTAAGAGAAACTGACCTTCAAAAGTTGGTTTTAATTTGTCCACTGTTGATGATTTTCCAGGTAGTTTCACTGATAACAGTTTGTTGAAAAAAGTCACTTGATTGATGAACTGGTACATTGTTTCCAAAACAAGACTACACAGGGTTTCTGCAGAGTTCACCAGCTTAAATTTAAGACTTTTTTCAGTCCTTCATAACACGACATAGAATGCAATTTAATACCTGGTCCTGATCTAACTAAACTAGTTGGGATGATATGACCTGGAATTATTTATTATATCACCTTCTCCCAGCAGTATATAACAATAAATGTAAAAACAATAACGATACAAGTAAGTAAAGGTGATATGACCTGGGCCCAGATTAGTGGCAGAAAACATATTGATGCATTAAGCAATAAAAAAAAGTATTAAATAATTCAAATTAATTTAAGCCAACACCTGTCCATAATGAGATGATGAGCTATCTAGCTACTGTAGCTAGCAGTGGGGAAAGTGTTTGCTACAGGTCTGATGGTGCTGACTGAAACTCAACAAAAAAGGAACCAAACCGCCTCTTGCACGAACAACTCACTGTCAAAACAATCCCAGTTCTTTTAGTCTGTGGCGTCTCCTGAGCATGCAGGTTGGATACTAAAACATTACTGTCAAAGGCAAGCCAGAGAGAACATTCTGTAAAGTAAATTTAAGACTTTTTAATACTTTCTAAACTAAACTAAATTCAAAGCTTTTTATGACTTGTCAAGACCCGCAGATACACTGACAACGAAATTCAGTGGAACTCTATTGCATTAAAGCAGAAATCACAGAAACCAATATCTCAAAACCAGGACGAATAAAAACAAAACATATCTGTATGGATATTTTTTTAAAAACAACAATTCTGAAGTTCATAAGTGAAGATCCAATGTACCTCTAAACTACAATATTATTATCATGTATTTACTATACTGAACAACCAAGAGATATGTTACTTTAAGGAGGTTGCCTAGTGTAATTATGATAATGATTGAAGTGCCAAATTATCTAATACCTGGAAACAAGACAGACAATGTGTTTGTATTTGTGTGATGCTGGCACAGATCATTAATGAGCGTTTTCCGTAGCTACAAGACACAGCCAGGCAAAAGGTGAATTCACGCTTGAGAAAGAAAGCTGCTCCAACCTAAACAAGATGTTAATCTGAATCTACTGTCTGCACACAAGAACCGGGCAGCAACACTGAGCCCGCACTAATCACACACAAGATCCAGTCAGAGACGTATGAGCAGTTTTAAATGTTTCTGCAAATACAGTGATCCTAGCTATTCAAAGGGAGGATAGAACCTTGAATGCCATCTCGTGATAAAAGAATGAACTTGTGCGCGTAGCGAGCAGACAAGCTGTGCTAAACAAAAACACCGACTTTCATCACAGGTCTTCCTACGTCAAGATGACTCACAAGATAGGCAACAGAATACCTCCTTTATGTCCCTGAACAAACCCTTCCTGTAACTGATACCTCTTCAAATCAGGCTTGTTCACATCAAAAGATAAGTGCGCATGAGAAAAATTGTGAAAACTTGATTTCACATACTGTTTAACAACAAGAACCTGCAACAGTGCACTTGAAAGTTTTTTGGTTGTAATGCAGCACAGAAGAGAACTGTTCAAATTATCAAGACGAAAGCCATATAAAACTCTAACATTTTCACACATTAGCTAACACTTTAAAACCAGTGTAAGGAAAAAACAGATTAGATCATTATGACTCATTAAGTTGTATTGAATTGTTTGTACTGGATAGGACTGGACTGACTCGTGTGTTTATCTCTACTAAATTTATGAGTGGTCACAACGTAAACTATGCTTCAATCTGACTCAAGTTTATGTTGTAAATTCATGTGAAGTTGAACGATGTCTGTGGTAATTGCTTTGCTCTCTGCTCAGCAACTAATTAACTTAACCTATAAATCAAATGACAATCAGAAGAATACTTATGGTCATGTTGGCCACTCCCTCCATTGACTCTGCTGGGACTTTGTATGGAAGCTGGTATGCAGACATCAAAGAGAAATGTTCAGGAACTGGACCAACAAAGTCAAACTCTTCCTCATTGTGAATCAGTTTCTGTTTCGCTTCTGGTTTTACTCTTCCCCTCCTGTTGTACCAGTTAATCTGTGCTGCAATTTAGTCATTTAGCTGGATGGTTCTGTAAAATTTGTAACCTATATTCTCAAGCCTGACAACACCATTGTTGACACCCTCACTAGAAATCATTAGCTTAGTTTTCCTAATTTTCCCTCCCTATTGCAAGTCTCACTCTACGTAATATGTAGACAGGATGTGTGTCAATCAAACTGACTCCAGACAATCACTGAAAAAGATTAAAAAACTTTTTTAGTCTCACATTTAGCTTTCAAGACTTGCTTGAGAAAGGTCTGTGCTGTTCGCAGCGCAGATTTCTGACCTTTGAGAATTCTTACAAGTGGATTTACATCACTGTGAGAAAATAGGATTTTAGGACTTATCAAAAGATGTACCAAACATGGCTACAACAATTGGTCGATTAAGTTGATCGACCGAAAATTAACTGGCAACTGTTTTGATAATCGTATAATTGTTTTAGTTATTTTTTAAGCAAACATGACAAATATTTGCTCGTTCCAGCTTCTCAAATATGAGGATTTTATGCATTTCTTTGCTGTACACGACAGTATAACTGGCATTTTTCATGTTTTCTGACATTTTATAGACAAAAGAAGGAATCCATTAATCAAGAAGATAATTGGCAGATTAAATGATAATTAAAATAATTGTTATTTGCAGCCGTAGACGAACTGAAACTAAACTGAAAGTGCAGTCTAAACATTTGAATATTTGATGAGATATGGAAGAAGAAAAGTATAAGGATTTACAGTGGAGGCACTTTAAAAGAGTATATATTATAACATTTTTTTGATTCAAGTGCGTCATCATTTGCTCTTATTTCACCAGAAGCCAACAGGGTAGAAAATTTGTTTGCAAACATGATGCGTAAGTACAACAGTGGTTCAGCTGTCGTCACTATCAGCTCACTTTAATCAATTTCCAACTGCTGTTTTCAGGTTTCCCTGAATTCACATTGGTTTTGGTGGGAGCTCAAATTTCCTGGCACAGTCCAAAGACTTGCATGTCAGGTGGACAGGAGACTCTCACTCTGTCCTTATGGAGGTATGAATATCAATGACCCAGTTATTGAGTAACAATCTGTCCAGTGTTACTCTCTTTCTTAACTTCACTATTTTCTCCTTTCTAGTTTAAATGTATAGCACGATTTCATAAAAAGGTATTTTATAGGATAATAAAACATTAACACAATAATAAGCAGTTGTTTTCAAAATTCTGTGATAGAAAATACCTTTGAAAACAAATGGCCTAGACCTGCAGTAGTAGCAAAAGAACAATGAAAGTTATGAGGAACAACCTGTTCAAAACTGTCTTAAAAAGACAATTTGAAAATGCATATGTCTACAGAAGGGTTATGCAAATATTGTGGGAGGAAATATGTCAATTTGCTTTATGGATGAACAGCACTGCACGCAAATGAACATGCAAAATCAACACTGAGGTGAAGGCAAAAGATGACAAACCAAAAGAGAAAACATGCAATAAAACACATCTTATTATATATATATACTGTATATATATATATATGTCATTATTAACATTACGACCTCCAGGGTAAGCACACATTAGTGGTTTTCATAACGACACAATGGTGGCAGTAATATGGATAAATTAGTATAAATTTTCACTAAAAAGACAATGATAAGCAACCCATACAAACTGACATATGCAAAGTGATAAATTCTGTGATAACAACACAGGCTGGGCATGCAAACAGCAATTTACTGTGTGCTCATCTCCTGTCCGATAGTTTTCAGTGAAGAGGATCAAAATGCAAACCACAAGCAAATGTCAGGAAACTGCTCCGGAAAGATGGACACCACATGCACAACAAACACACAAACGCACACAAGGTGCAAAGTGAGTGTTACCGTCTTACAAGCAATACCTTAAAAATGTGAAAACCAATAACGCTATCTATTAAAATGCCACTACAGCTAATTCAGAATTATGGTTCTATCAATGTGGACAAAATCATAATAATGCACTTAATACCAGATGATGTTTTTTCTAATAATAACAGCAAAATGTATCTGTATTCATGTCTATGTATACCACAGTATAGTCAGTATTATAAGGGCCATTTCACATCATTTGCATTTGATATCACACCTTCAGGTGGCCAGGGAAGGGAGGGGCCACTTACGCCAGCTGACTTTGGGGCTTACTGGTGAGTTTGCATACCACAATATTTCATGATGTACTGACACATATGCACTCTGTTCTCACGACTCCAGCTTCAGTCTCCGGCTTCATCTGCACCATGGCTGCACCGTTCATTCTGCTGGTTCTGTGCTGGGTGTTTAGACTGAGCTGCAGTGTGAATGGTTCACCTAAATGGTTCAACAACATTTCTACCAGTCTCTTCCATTTGCCCGGGGACATTATGCTGGGAGGGCTATTTCCTATTAACGAGCTCTCCAGCAACCTCAGCCAGAGGAGGGAGCCGGAAAACATCAGCTGTGAAAGGTAATGTGATAAGAAAAATTTTATTTTTAGGGAATAATGACCCTTTTCTCTGAGATACTGCACCAATATGTATGCTTAACCTTACTAACAAGGCTTCTTCTTTGTTTTATTTTTTTTTCTGTCTGGTTTCGCACAGTTTAAATGAACATGGACTCGGCCTCGCTCTGGTAATGAAATATGCAGTAGATGAGATCAACGGGAAACAAATCTTGCTCCCTGGCATCAAGTTGGGTTATGAAATCTATGACACATGCAAACAATCTGCCATTGTTGTGAAGCCTACTATCTCCTTCCTCACTGCAAAATCTGACAAAGCACTATCTGTGGAGTGTAATTACACCAGCTACGAGACCAGCATCTCAGCCGTGATTGGTCCTCTTAGCTCAGAAATGGTGTCCGTCATTGGAAAACTCCTAGGATTCTTTCTGATGCCGCAGGTTGGGTTACAAATACATCTGGTAGTAAATATGAACATTTGCCTCTTCAAGCTGTAGATATGAATTTGTTTATCCATTATTGTCACTTGCTCAGTTATTTTGTCTTGTTTATATTTTTGACAACATAATTACACAAAACAATTGCCCATTGGAATGCAAGCTGTACTGCAACCTCAGTAAAAGTACACTGTTTCAATAATGGGAAGGCCTGAGAAACATTAGTGTATCATAATATGACTCTTCTCACTTCAGATTAGCTACGGCGCAACCAGTGACAAATTCAGTGACAATCTTCTCTACCCATCGTTCTTCCGTACGGTGCCCAGCGACAAATGGCAAGTAGATGTCATGGCACTTCTAATGAAAGAGTTTGACTGGAACTGGGTGGCAGTGGTGGGCAGTGAAGAAGAGTATGGACAACAAGGCGTGCAGCAGTTCTCCAAAATAGCAGAAAACATGTCTGTATGTGTGGCCTATCAGGGGCTGATTCCTGTATACACTGACCCTGAACCAGCAGTCAAAACCATCATTGACAATATCAAAGCAACCAACGTTGGCGTAGTAGTGGTCTTTTCTCTCTCAGAGTCAGCAGAGATCTTTTTTAAAGAGGTTAGTGACACAGAGAATTATCAGTGTGGGACAGCATGTTACAAGTATTACATGTGATTGGTGGACAAATTATATTCAGTTCAGTACCAATCATGCAATCCAATTTCCTACAGGTTATAAGGAGGAATCTAACAGGTGTGTGGGTTGCCAGCACAAGTTGGAGCATCCATAATCGAATTACTTCTATACCCAATATCAAAAAAATCGGCACGATCATTGGGTTCATTGACAAGATACAGACCCTGGATCTGTTCACTGCCTACACAGAGGAGCTCTTCATCAAACTGAGCAAGGAGAAGGAGAGCACGTCCCATCCCACAGCAAAATCTGGCAATCCCGACAATCCCTGCCCACAATGTTGGAATTTATCACCTGCTAATATAAGCTTGGTGACAAACCCTTCAGTGCAGCGCACAGCTTTCAGTGTGTACGCTGCCATCTACAGTGTGGCAGAGGCACTACATAACCTGCTGGGATGCAATTCAACTGCCTGTATGTGGGGATCTGACACCAAAATCTATCCCTGGAAGGTGATTTTTTTTTTGTCTGCTATGTAGGTGATTGCAGACAGTTTAAATCATTTTTTAACAATATTGAAATTAAATAATGAATAAAAACTTCTTTTGCAGCTGTTGGAGGTTTTAAGAAATACTTCTGTAGATGTAAATGGCACACATATAGTGTTTGACAGTAATGGCAACCCAAACATAGGATACCAATTGATTGAGTGGATCTGGAATGCATCAGATGTAGAATTTGAAGTTGTTGGAAGCTTTTCTGAGCAACTGTCCATCAACAAGTCCCTCTTGAAATGGCACACTGCAAACTCAGAGGTAATGTCAGCAATTTATTAGAAAATTGATATAAACTTTTAAACCTATATACACTTTAAAAACTTTGCAATTAAATTCCTCTTAAATGTTGATTTTTTTTGGGGGGGGGGGCTTGACAATTCTAACTGTTATGCCACAACTTTTGCAGGTTCCTAAGTCTACCTGTTCAGCAACATGTGAGCTAGGCCAGGTCCGCAGAGTCAAAGGCTTCCATTCTTGCTGTTTTGATTGCATCGACTGTTTGCCAGGCACTTATCGGGCAAATGAGGGTAATGTGGTTGTCCATACATCTCTGCATCTCTGCTTAGATTAGTATATACTGTATATAAGGATGGATCTAGCAGCCAGTTATCTTAGCTGATAAAGACTGGAAATAGGGGGAAACAGCTAGCCTGGCTCTGTTTAAATGTAACAAAATCTGCCTACCAGCACCTGTAAAGCTCAATAATTTAAACTTTGTGTCTTTGTGTTTACCCGTACAAAAGCTAAAATGTGAAAATTACTATTTGTGGAAGACTATTTCTTGGCCAGGTGCAGTAACATCAGAGAGTTTTGTTGTCATCATGATGTTGCCTTCTTAAAATTGATATTTTCTCACTTCAGCTTTTGTATGGATTACACAAACAAGATATAACACGTTGCTGACTGTAGCTCCAAATTCAATGCACAGACATGAAAGAAGGAATAGGTGTATTTCCAAAAATGTCAAACTATTCTATTAATGGTGACACAATCAACCCATATATCACATGGTTTTATTTGATTTCTAGATGGTGTGCTTGTTCATCAAACCAAATTCCCATCTGTCTTTTCTGACTCATAGACGACATCCAGTGTACTAAGTGTCCTAAAGGTCAATGGTCCCTGAGCCGCAGCATTAATTGCACTGACCCAACCTTTGACGTTTTGTCCTGGGACATACCTGAAGCTCTGCAATTGATGCTGGCTGGGATGCTGTTGCTGCTGTGTCAAGGGTCAGTTGGTGTTGTGTTCCTGAAGCATCGAGGGACCCCATTGATAATGGCCTCAGGTGGGGCCCTGACTTTTGTGGCTCTGCTCAGCCTGATGGGAGCCTGCCTCAGTCTGCTGCTCTTCCTGGGGCAACCAGGGGACGTGGTGTGTCGGCTTCAGCTGCCCCTCATCTCCATTTTGCAAACAGTCGCCCTCTCCATTATCACGTCCATCTCACTGCAGGTGAGGAATGACAGACAAAATACATTACTGTAATATAAAACAATATGAAGATCACACATTGTAAACAGACTGAAACCCCTTTTTTTTTTTCAAACAGATATTCTTCGTGACAGAGTTCCCAGACACAGCTTCCTCTTACCTGCACCTAAGAGGCCCTGGGAGCTGGATGTGTGTGCTGGTCTGCTGTGCTGTGCAGGCTGGTCTCTGTGGCTGGTTTGTTCAAGAAGGGCCCTCACTGTCTGAATATAAGGCAAACATGAAAATAGTATTTGTGAGGGTCTTCCTGTCATGTCCAGTGTTACCTTTAATGGGATTCGCTGTAATGCAAGGTTTGAATGTTGTATTAGCCCTTATATCATTCATTTGTACCTTCATGGCAGTGAAGCCTCTTCATCAGTATAACCTTGCCAGGGACATTACCTTTTCCTCCCTGATCTACTGTGTGATTTGGGTGACCTTTATTCCAATCTACATAGGCTTGAATACAAAGAATAGGTCCATTGTCCATGTCTGTTTCACCCTGGCGAGCAACTTGGGACTGGTGGCAGCCTACTACTTCCCAAAATGCTACTTGCTGTTGAGGAAACCTGACTTCAATACACCAAAGCACTTCTGTACCTTCCTAGAGGGTGTCCCACCAACACCAGCTCAGGAGGAGCCACAGCCACAGTCACAGTCACAGTCACAGTCACAGTCAGGGCAGTAAATAGAGACACAGTCTCTATGATGTTTACCACAATGCAATTTTATGACTGAAAACCTATATATAAAAAAGGAATATATGAAGAATCATATATTTTGTAAAAATTATATTTTCATGCTTTGTATGTGAACAAAGAATATTATAGCTTAGGCCTAAAAGCTATGAGATATACTGTTACATTAGGTTATAATAAGTGTTTCATATATTGTTGAATTAATATGTAATTATAAACAACATGACTAATAAACTGCTCATGTAGGTATAGAAACAGTATATTTTACAATTTAAATGTATATTTTGTATAGCTTCATTATAATAAATACTCTAGGTAAATACAGTAGGTTAATAGTTGTAGTTGATTTTGTATTAGAAATTATTAGAAACTTATTTCTTAAGAAAAATTATCTTGCTTGTTGTTAATCTTGTTAACTCCATTAACTGTATAACAATAAAGACACAATTAAAAGGCATGCTCTTACAAACTGTAACTTTTCTAACTTTTCTTTGAAATTTTCTCTAAGTATCTGTGGACTGAGCAAGGCACAGATTATTCTTATTTGCATGGAGTGTTTCAATCCTCTCAATAAATAAAAGTAGCAATCAATACTATAAATTACAGATCTAGCAATACTCTGGTAACTGATATTAATATCAGTTTTTTGTGGCAACTGATATTAATATTTGTCAGTTTAAAATTCCAATAACTATAAATCAGCTGATATTAATTTATTTATTCTGACACAAACACATAAAATAAACTACATAGAAACTTTCAAACAATACATCTGACAGTTACCTTCTTTCATAATCAATTGATTGTTCAGTGTATAAAACGTCAATAAATAGTACAAATCCAGGAAATAATCATCATTATTCACTGAAGCCTAAGATAATAATACAAAACCCCAAAATGCAAATGTTAAATTTAGACTTGATTTGAGATTAGAAACCAGGAAATATGAAATGTGAATTGTTTCCACTTTTTTCTTGAGTTGACTGAAACGATGAATCAATTATAAAATTGTTGCCAATTACTTCTTTGTCAATCTGTAAATTGATTAACCAACCAATCATCCCAGTACTGTTCATTTTCTGGGTATCTGTCTAAACAATGAAACTACCATGTACGGTAGTGCTAGCATAAAAGTATCGAGTAGCATAAAATGGAGATACTCAAGTAAAGTAACTGTACTTGAGTATAGTAGTACTTCATTAAATTACTTTCCAGCACTGATGTTGGGTAGTTTAATCAAGCTAATTTCTGTGTATTAAACCTAAACAATTTTTTTAATAACTGCAGCTGTCACCGTCAGATAAATGAAGTATTATTAGACTATATTTCCCTCTCTGAAATGTTTTAAATGAAGTTAATTAAAGTAGAGTAGCCTACTTGAGTAAAGAATTTATTCATAGATGAGGATTATTTTCCCAACATTACCTTCTTTGTTGCTGGTGTAGCACTTGTTCGGTCCTGTCCTGTCTGTCCCATGCATTCCCATGCAACCCATCTTTTTGACTAATGGCTAGCTTACACAAACTGGCAATCACAGGGTGTTTGTGTGTTTGTATAAATTGCTGTGATTGGAAGGCTCGGACTTCAGTTACGGCCAAACCAATAACCTTTGCCGACTGAAACAGTATGTGTGTGTATGACTCAACCTGACTTTCATCGTTGTTACTGCCTGAGAAGCAGAATTCAGGGACAGGCTTTCCCACCACACTTAGCAACAGTTGCTAACAACTCAGGCTAATGGGCGCCTGCTGTTTATCCTGAGAGGTTCACTGGGTTTTTACTCTTCAAACTATCAACTGTGGAGGTAAATTCTTATTTTTCATGAATAGCAGAGGTTTTCTGGATACCTTTCATATGTTGGCTAGCTATAACGAAGCTAAATACTAGTATGCCTACTGTTTTTGGCTTAGCTTGCTAATGTGCACTGTAGGTAGTTTTGCTGACCTGTGCCAGAATATGATACTTTGGATTGACTATTCTTATAGATTAGAAACCTGCTTAATTAGCTTTAAATGTTTAGGTTTAATGAATCACAAGTAGAGCAACCTGCAGCAGTACACACTAAAGGTTTGTGAATGCTGCTTCCAGGCAATCACTGTTTTGAGAGAAAGAAAAAACTGTTTTGTCATATTTAGTCTCAATTTCACCTTTCAATCTAGGTTTTAAAGCTGAATATGACACTAAATGTCTAGGTTTGGTTAAGCTTAATGGTGAGAAGACAATGCCAATTTTCCCTCTTGTTACATTACTTTTTATTTTATGCAATAAAGCCCAGTGTAACCATGCCTCGCGGAAGATCAGCCACAAGTGCCCACTCAGACAGCAGTGAGATGGATATTGATGGTACAGGTAATGTTGCTAATATTAACTATTAACACCTTAGTGGTGTTAGTTTGCCAGTCACTATAATGTGCATATGATGTTTTCTAAGCAGAATCAGAGATAGCCAAACTGCAAAGACAGTTCAGGATCATGGAAGGAGATCGACAGGCCTACAACATTCAGGCCCGGGAGCAGATCCGCAAACAACAGTAATAAAACAGTACACCTACCACAGTGTTCACAATGTGTGCTTTAATTTACCTGATGAGCTGTTTGTGTGTTGTGGATGAAGGCAGGAGATGGACAAGCTGCTGAAGGAGCAGGAGGAGCTGCATCGAAACCTTGGTGTATGTAAGAGCTTGTCCCACCAACAGCGGGACAGTGAGGACGCCAAGAGTCTTCGTGCTCTGCTGGAGCAGAGAGACATGCTTGAGGACAAACTAGTGAAAGAGAAGCAGTGTCAAAAAGAACTAGAAAGAGAGGTTTGTAAGTGCTTTTCACTCGATGTATTACTAGTCAGGTTTACTGATATCTTTGGACACACCAACCCAAGTTTATGTCATGTGCTTATGTTGTGTCTGTATTATGGGCAGATCTCAAACATAGAGTTGAAGCTGGCAGAGCTGAGGAAAGGGGAGGTCAGTATTAGTGACACACAAAGGTCTGAGGTACGACAGACCCAGAAGGCCATACGCACACTGGAATACAAACTGGACAGAGTGAGTATTAAGGAGCATCTTTGTCTGGTTAATAGTACAAATTTTCACATATTACTGTAATATTTAAAATTTTGTGTACAATGTCCTCTTCAGGCTTTGACCCGCTTCAATGAACAGCTGACCAAAAACAGCCACCTGAGAGAGGAGTTGCAGACGCTTCATATTGAGCGTGTCCGTTTCCAGCAACTGCACAACAGGCTGGACAAGGTCATAGGTCACACCATAGATGATTGAAAGTATTAGTCTAGTTTCCTTGTTATTTAAGCCAACTATTCAAGTTTTTTACACTGGTTTTAAGATGTCAACTAAAAAGCATGTCTCTGCACTTTTGTGTTGTGAGTTGTAGGAACTGCAGGAGGTCCGCAAGAAGATCGGGGAAAGTGTCAACCTGTCCAATGCTGCATATGATGCTAGGTCAGATTCTAGACAGTTGTGTAATGTTGTAAAAAATTGGGAAGATGTGCACCTCTTGAGCTTGGTTTTTTAATGTCTTATCTATTAACCTTTCTACATAAGGGTGGAGGCTCAGTCCAAAATGACAATGATGAGGGAGAAGGCGGTGAAGGACCTTTCCCAGTACAATGCTGAGATGAAGGAACTTGAAAGGGTTATTGCACATGAGTGTAGTCTGAAAGAGTTTATGACCACCAAGTGCAGCGAGAGGAGCGGACAGGATGACAGCCATGAAACGGGACACAGACAATGTAAGACAAAAACCAATGTGCTATAGCTAATGTTGCTGTTTTGACATAATATTCACAATAATGACAAAATCTTTGTAATGCCATCAATAATGACAATAATGCCGACATATTTAATGTATCTAGTGGGAATCCCACCAATTTTCAGCTTATAACATTCAAATGCCCGAGCACAGTCACTTACAGTGCTGTGTATCCCATGAGCACAAGCTAGAGAGAAGAAACGAGAACATGAGAATTGAGTTTTAGAGGATTAGGGTGTATTTTCTGCTGCTGAATTTGACATTTTACAATATCAAAAGAACAGATTTCATTTAATTCTTCTGAGTCTACAACATCTGTTTTCTTATTCTCCATCCTTCCTTCATAAACCGTATATTAGTAAACACTTATGATTGTAGCAGTTCCTATTTTATATTTTGTTTTATGCTTGCAAAAACTGGGATGAATACTTAACTTATGTCCTCAGATGTATCAATAACATTGATTTTTAAAACCGATTGGTATATATGATGGGATTTTTTTTAATGATGATCTAAAACAGAAAGTCATAGACACACACACATAATAGGTAAGTAAGGTAGTCAGACTAAGGAGGGAAGTGTGAATTATAATTCATATCAGTATTAACAGCAAATGGTGAAGTAAAAGTAAATGATAATAATAATGCAAGTCCAGACGATAATGCTGATAGTGGCTTCGATACAGTCCTAATGACTTTCATATGATTGCAATGCTGCTTGTTTGTCCCAGTGTCAGAGGTGAAGGAGCAGCGGAGGACGGACTCTGGGGAAGAGTCGCTGGATGTTCTCAAGGAGGTTTTTGAGAGGATCCAGGCAATGACAGGAGAGGACAACCTGGACATGCTGGTCACCAGGTTCATCCAGGGTAAGTCTTACCAGCACAACTTGACTGTTTTATTCTCATCCATGCGCAAAGACAATGCTGTCAGATCTGCTCATTACTCAGTTTATTGCAGGATCTGTTTCAGTATGTGTTTTTAGTTTAAAACTGGCTCTTATTTAGATATCTTACTTCATTTTCATGTATCTACCTTTGGAGGGACATTAAAGCTAATTAAATGTAATGTCTCACTTTGATAATTAGGATGATCAGTCTCCATCGGGAAGATTTAAATGTACCTCACTGCTGTTTGCTGTTTTGCTGTGTAGTTGAAGACCGGAAATTTGCACTCTTCAATTTTGTTAATGAGCAAAACAATGAGGCTGAAGCGCTGAGGGATCATATCAGTCAGGTATGTTTTCTCTATTTGACTATACCCATGGACACACTCATCAGTTAATTTCTCCCATTTTTTACTTTGCTTATTCTCCTAATTAGTGCAGCAGTAGAATATGCGTAGGTACCAGTATAAAGAACTTCAAAGACCATGGTTGTAGAATCACAGGCAAGATTGTGTTCAGTGAGGAGAAAGTTAATTAATGTACAGTATAGCCAATATATGTTTATTTATCTGTTTACACTGAACTGTGCGAATCTGCAGATCCAAGAAGAGATGGAACAGTTTCGAGTGAAAGGTTTGCAGCAGGAGCACAATCATCGCTCTTTGCTGAGAGACATTGATGAACAACAAAAGGAAACTGAATGCCAAGCGGAGGACTATGAAAATCAAGCCAGCATTATAAGCAAAATCCTGGACGAGATTAAAACAGGTTTGGCAACAATTAATTTTACAGGTCTGTTTACAAGTCCAATGAAATTATCAGGAATTGACTGACCTGTAAAACATAGTTTTCTCTTAAATGCATGTTCTGTGTGTGTATATCTGCATACACACACCACATACTGCACCTTTGGCTGGATATTTACTGGATATTTAAACCCAGACAGTTGTAGGTAATCCTGACTCTTGGTTTCTCCCATCCCACAGGAGTGAACAGCATCTTCTCTAAAATGGAGTGTGACCACTCAGTGATAGAGGACATGCTGGGCTCCTCAACAGGGATTAGTGAGAACAACATCATGTCCTATCTGGGCCTGGTGGAACAGAAGACTAATGAGCTGCTCACCATACAAGCTTTCCTCGATTCTAAAGTAACCTGTCAACCTGTTCTGTCCTACCTTTTCTTGACATATAAGCCTAGTGTATATACATTACTTTCTTTCATTTCTGCTCTCTATTATAATGTGTCTTTGTATTTGTAATGCTTGCAGGATCTGGAAAAGGACTACAATCCAAAAGACCTGGCCAAATTCCTTTTGGGTCAAAATCCAGAGCTGCTTCAGCAGAATATCAGTATCCAACCTGCAGTCAACAGGTCAGTGTTTTATCGGTTAATTTTGAGCTCAACATACTTGTGACGTACATTTACACTCTTGGAACATCAATGATCATTGATGGGTGTGTCTGTGTTGGTTGGACTCCTCAGTGCAGAGTATGATGAAGAAGAGTCTGTTGTTACTGATGAGGAAGAACGGCCGCTGTCACAAGGGGAACTTCGCAGAAGAATAATGAAAGCGGTGCAATAAAAAGTCCCAATCTTACACTTGAGGGATTATTTATGGTTTATGTCATGATCAGTTGATTAAAGTACTTTTATCATCTGATTTTCTGGGTATAATTTATAGGTTCTGCAGAAAGAGAGTTCAGTCCAGCAAGCAGTGACCAAAGCCTCAAAGATCAATCAGCAGTTCGATGGCCAACGACACTCTCTGGAAGATGCACTGATCTGACACATTGACCTGATCAATGTAGTTAATGCGGATCCTCATCCCTGCCGTCATTATCTGCTGTTCAAGGGCCTGCGTTCATTGTTTACCATAATCTAGATCAATGGAGACCGTGACCGCTGACGGAACCAGCTTGAAACCATGCAGCTTGCACACACAAACATTTAAAGCTTAATTATGTTATGTGTATGTCACCTTTTATGATGAATCATTGGCATTGCCTGCTACATTATATCTTGGTGTGATTTGTTTAGTTGGAGCTAATTAGATTTGGCGCTATAAAGATGCCTTTTCAGACTCTGGTAACCAGCTGTCCTTTTGATGTGTGACTTGCCATCTGGTTTTGACTATACAATCTGGTCACAGTACAGCTCTCCATCACTGGCAGCGTTTCATTACATGGTACTTGCTGCTATGCTCAAACGAAAAGGTTGGGGGCAGCAGAACCTTTTGTAATTCTAACCGGCGCGCTGGGACCTTGATTCTGAGTTTCCGAAAAGGAGGTGAGGGGCTTTTAAGCACTTCACTGTACACATTGATTTTAAACACATTTTTGTTGGTGGAATAATGATGATTATTCTGTGAATCACACACATTTATTCAGATTTCTATAATAAAATCTGCTCCATATGACGTTTCCATTAAACTGGTTCTCTGTTCATTGTACGGCACAATCATTAACATCAGTCTCATAGTGTAGGCATATTGGGCAGAGTACTCTATTATCTTCATGTGTAGCAGTAATATCAGGAGCATCTGTATCTTTTTTTTTTTTTCTACAACAGTCAGTCTGGCTTGTAGGGCACAAGGATAAAAAAAAAAAAAACTTCACTTTGATCCTCAGGAGTTTCAAATGTCACCTTATCCAAACATCCTGGAGTGAGCCTGTGTTGGGGCAAAGATGGCTTTCGCTTCCTCTGTACGGGAGAGAGAAAATCAGAATGGGGAGCTTATTTTAAGAAACATATTTTTACCTACAGCTCAGTGAAACAATTAACAAAGCACATTCCTATATTTAGCTTTTAAAGGTCACACTGATGCCATCATGCTTTTTTTTCCTTTTTTTTATCATGGACTTCACAAAGGAATGGGGTGATTCAACAGAAGTGTACCTGTCTAAATAAGAACGTGACAGATTTAGGTCATTATGTTAATATCCATCTTGAGTTGTGTAGTTTTAATAGGAGTATTTGTTGAAGTGTTTTTTTGTTTTTCAAGTTCGGTTTTGACAGCTGCAATTTGGGGAAGTGAAACTGCTACTCTGTAAACATTTATGACTGATCGACCAATGACTTCAAGATAATCCCCCTCGCAGACTCAACTGTGTGGCTATGAAAACAGATTATCAGAGATAAAAGGGCGCCGTGGAAAAGCTGAGGGGTGGCGGTGGTGGGAGATGAGATGGAGGAGGCTGCTTGCTTTGAAATTCAACTCTCACTTACCACCCCCACCCCCCAACCACCCACCCACCCCTCTTACTCCCAACAAATTCTCTGTGCACACGGCTCTCTGCATTGCCATAGAAACCTTCCTTTTAATCACAACAGAAACCTCATTTCCTGCTTCTGACAAAAGAGCCCTCATTGCCTGTAGAGACCGCCTGCAGCAGCCATTTCCAGGGCCCACCTCCTTCTGAAGGCCGTACCTACCAGCAGCAAAAAGCCCTCCCACCTACCCCCTTCTATCCAGTCCTTTTTAGCCTTCCTCTCCATATAAGCACATTTTCCACCTTTTCTCCGTCCTGTAGCTTAACAGCTTCAGTATTTTCTATAGCGCACCTTCCTCATCCCTCATAATCTCTTGTTATCTTAGTCCTTCTTTTCTGTATTTTGTGGGCAATGCTGACTGTTGAGATTGTTGCATTTAGTTCAGTGTAATTAAAAAGTAATCATCTCAACAGTTTCTTGGAAACACCTACACAGCCAACCGTGCGAACAAGAACATGCAAGCACAGGTAGTGTTTCTCCCCACTCTTATCTGGGAACTACATGCTTGTCTGTGGCCTATTCATCTGTTCCTCGTCAGACCGCTGCACCTTATCAACTACAACAGCTCACATCCTGTTGTGCCAATCATAGTTCCACTCAGTCCCTCCACAGACTAATGCTGGAGTTCATTTTGTGTCAAAGTTCTTGTCAACTTTCGTCTCACTACAGGCAAAGTTTTCAGCAAAATGCAAAGTTTTCAGCAAGATACTTTCTACTTCCTGTCCCCGGTGTGGTTCTGTTTGGGAACAAACTGTGTTAGCACTTGTAAAAAGCCTTGTTCCCTTAATCTCTGACAAGACTGTTATCAGAACCCAGAAAAAAAAAAAAAAGGAAAATCCCCTGTCCTCTGTCTCCCACTCTGTCCTCCACTCCCTCTCTCCCTCTCTCTCTCTCTCTCTCTCTCTCTCTCTCTCTCTCTCTCTCTCTCTCTTTTATTTATTTATTTGGGAAGTTTGCCAGGTATTTCCCCAGAAAGACTGTCTGCGCCCACAGTGCTCCCCCTTCTCTTAAAGAACGCTCCACCCCCCCCAACACTAACACCCTCCCACCCACTTCCCACCCTACCATGAATGTTGCTAAGCAACCATCCGCCGTGAGAGCTGGTGCATTTTCCAGCCAATCGAATTACTGAACACATTTTCGAATAGTGTTCAAGATGGAAAGAGGATATCACTATCCTTACTATCAAGTCCTTTTTTCATAAATGAAGTTTACGCCTTGCAAATAATCAGCAGCTATTTCATCTTGCTGCACATACATGCTTTTGAGAGGTGAGCTTTTGATCATTCTCAGTGCCAGCTCGACCCCAGCATGTGCTACCAGTCCACCACTGGATGGCAGCACCATCAGTTCTTCTGTTGCCACACAGGCTGCAAGAATTTTTTACTGCTGTTGCTAAGCAATCCTGACTCTCATGTCTTACCTGTGAAACAGTTGTGAATTTTACAGATGTCCCTGACACCATTTTGTCTTTGTTTTCACTGTTATGAAATGCACCCTAAAGGAAATCTAAATATTGTTTGCACTATGAAACACATTCACATTCAAACTATCAACATTCTAAACAAAGATATAATTAAAATTCATATCAATGCAGAGACAAAGCCTGTACGTTTCTGCTGGCAGAATGAATGAGATACCCGCCATGTTTGAAATCCAGGTTTCAGTTAAATATTTTCCTCAAACAGCTTCAGTTGACTTCATCTCATCATACAGGAGACAGGAAATGTGCTCTTGAGTGATTAGGCCACCAGCTCTTGTCTTCCACTTAAGCACCAGTAGAAAGATCCATGTACTCTCTGGGTTGATATGCTGTGCAGCTTCTTGTTTTCTCTGTGTACAAACCTCTGAGATGTTCCCATGGACTGTTATGATGTTTCACACATTGCCTAACCGATCAAGCTTTTAAATGTAAAGATTTTCTTTATCATTGATCTATTTTCTCTTTCACACTCTGCAGGTCCCTCTGTGTCCCACCACCCACCCACCCCCCTCCTTGGTCCCCCTGTGCGCGAGTCCCTCATCTCAGCTTTGGTTGCTGTGCAGATGGCTCTTTGTTGGTGCTTCACAATGGGTCTAAGGTCAGTGTGCCTCATGCCATCAACACACCCAAACTTCTCCACTCCAGCTGTCTTGTGGAGTATTTGTATTTCAACTAAAATGATTCTCTGTCAAGCTTCACTGCTGCCGATATTTGCACGTTTCTGCTATGGTCGTGAATTATGAGGAAGTCATAAAACCACAGATGAAACAATGAGATAGCCCAGACCTCTCAGGCAGTAAAGACGTTAACACTCATCATCTCCTTTTCCACATCTGAACCACACCTATGCCTTCATTGTATTGACACATTACTTGAATCTTGAATTTTTACTGTAGATGTATCTGTTGTAGGCAAGCTCTGGAGCATGTGATATCTCTGAAACACACCAGACACCAGAATATCAGATCAGCCAGAGACATAAAAATGCAAATCTACAATCTGTTCTGTGATCCCAAGCCAAGCCTTGTTCATCATTCAAGAGCTAATGTGATAGTTACACATTGCTTAACCCTTAATATTTATTCAGAGGGTAACAAGATATGATGTACTTTTGAAATAGTAAACAAAGAAACAGGCTCCCTCAGAAAGATCAGTGCAAATAACAAACATAAAAAAGTGCTTTTTTTTAAATTGCTAATCTCTTTGTCACCAAACAAACACTCAATCTTAAACATCTGCAATGAAAGAAATTTATAGACCACTGACTACACAAAACACTGGACGTCTGTGTGAGAAAGAGTAGGTTTTCTCATTGTGCAAAGTAGAAGCTGCCGGGCAACACATAGTTGAGCAGCAGAGGGCCATGAGGTCTTAAGGCCAACATGCAGCAGGAAAGAGCAGGTAGAGTGAAAGGCGGGAAACTAGAAGGAGGAGGAGCACTTTGTGCAAAGCAGTAGGAATTACTGGAAATTTCCACTTTTCTCTGGCAAGACAGTTGCAGGGGTGGAGCTAAGAGGTGAAATAAATAAGGTGGTAGAGCTGAAAAAAAAATTGCTGTTCTTTCATGCACAGCCTGTTTTAGGTTGAAACCTAAAGGACATTTTTCACTCATATCACTTGTGTCCTCAGTTGTAACTTTTGATTAATTGCCATCACTTTTTCACTTACCTCCATTTCATCACCGAGACTTGTGTTTCAGTCATATGCCAGTGTTTATTCAGTTACGTACCCTTGTTGAATAATTGTTTTGGACAAGAAACCAGTACAGAATCTTGGAACACCATGTGACAACCACAGACACGAGTTTTTATCAGGTTCTGGTCTGTTTAAATAGGCATGAGATAATCAGGGTGTCTTACTTGCGTAAACTGAAGCCTTCATGAAAAGCACAAGGAATACAAGATCTGCTAGATCTATCATAGATAGATAGATAGATAGATAGATAGATAGATAGATAGATAGATAGATAGATAGATAGATAGAGCTGGGGTTTATGTTTTACTGTCAAATGTATTATGCATATGTGGTATTGGTTTTAATACTTTAATACTATATGATGTATTATTTGTCAATAGGGAGGGCAAAGTGCTCGCTGATGTATTTGAATACTTAATGGATTAATTGATGTACAATATGTTTCCCTACCTCCAACTGCAATCTGACACTGTTCAGGGCTGAAGACTGAAACATGTTTGTCTTTTTGCTGTTGCTGTGTAAGTTGATGCAGTTGATGATGATTACATCTCAACATCCACTGAATTTTAATCCAATCAATGGTAAATTTGTTGACACTGGAAATGCCCAGAATTAATTGCAACATTCTGTATGTACAATTTACAGAATACATACATCATCTTTGCTTCTGTAATGTGAATACACAATACATCACATCATATCTGTCATCCATCTGTACATCCACCCATTTACTCATTTTGTAGCAGATTCAGGGTCGCTGTGGCAACAAAACCAGTAGAGTACCCCAGGTGACCTTTTTTACCTCAGCAGTTTCCTCCAGCGCCTCCACCAAACACTCTCATTCATGCCAGCTGGGAGATGTGCAGTCCCTGAGGCATGTCCTCAGTCTGCTCTGGAGTCTCTTACCAGTCATTTATACCCTGTATGCACCCTGTATGGACATCCACAACCACTGTGGAGTTTTCCAAGATTTCAGCTGTTTGTATTCACATTATAAACTTTGGTCACTACTTAAAAGGGAGGGTCAGATTGCGATGGGTGACCAAGAAGCAAAGTTTATGGGTCAGCTGATGCATTTCTCTGTCACTCATGTCACAATCAGCTCGACTGTCATTCACTGATTATGAGTCCTGAAGTATCTGAACTCTTCTGCAACGAGTAGTTGCTTTCTCCTAATCTGGATGTGAAATGATGCCTTTTTATGGAGAGAATTCTTAGGAGAAGATAACGGTCACCCCAGTTACTTCACACCCTGTAATATTTGTCTCCTGTGCGTCAGAAATTTAGCTAGAAAAACCAATTCATTACCCAGTGTTAACAAAACAACATCCTCCAGACCTTGGCTGCACCTTGATATCCTGCCTTGGGTTATCACAAACAGGGAGGAAGGCAATGCACATCCTTTAATAAATCCAGCACTCATTTTGAACTAGCTCGAGTTAATGGCAAACACTCCTTTAAATCAAAGTGCACTGACACCAAAAGGCTTGCAGCATTGGGAAACACTAGCAGTGGCATTTTCCAAATCCTCAAAGCACCTACAGACTAATCCATGAGACACTGAAGAGACATGTCGACCACAGCAGCACCAACAACATCAGAGCTGCAGGATTTCAGGATCTCTTGGCACTGTGCCACTGAGGCACTTTGGTTTACATTATGTATGTTCCATTTAACTCAGATACAGTGTGTTTTCTTTTCTTTTCTTTTCTCTCTGTTTTAATTTTGCTGTTTTGTTGAACATTGTTTTTATACTCAGGTTCCTTTTTTTTCTCAATCTGTTGAATCCTGTTGTTGGCTGCTGTAGAGGCATAATAGTCCCTAAGTGATCATGAAATAAACACTATTACAATAAATTACATTTTTTTTATATTTGTTTTAATATGTAAACATTTTATGCTACAACAATTAATTCAAGTTATTTGTTTGCTTTTAAGTGGAAACTTGATTTATTGAACCCTGGAATGTAAACTTTTTATGTGTAGTTTTACTTATCAATCCATATATTCATGTACTTTTTCCATTTATTGTCATTATTGTAGTCTTACTTTTGTTTTATTTTGTTGTTCTTACTTGGGCCTTGGTATTGTTATTACTCTCCTCACCATCTCAAAATAATATTCTAAAAAAATCCATTCATTGTTGTTGCAGTTTTTATTTGAAAATATAGTTCGAGCTGCAGGATGTCTTGAGACAGCGCTACTATATTTTCATTATCATCAATAATGACTTTACCTAATTGTGTTAATTATAGGTCCATAATATAAGCACACTTTCTCCCTTACTGTGCATTCGGCTGAAGAGTCCAAGTGAGAAGTCAACTTTATGTTGTCCCTGTACTCTGCAGGACTTGCCTGAGAACTAGAGAAAGCCAGCCAGACCATGCAGGACACTGCTGTTCAAAACAAAAGAGCTCAGTTTGCCCCCACCAATTCCAGCAATTATCGGGACCCTTCCCCCGCCTAATCCTGACCTCTGCTCTTTGATGGGCCCCACTTTGCTCTAGCCCCAAGCACTGACATTCCACAAGTGAGGTCAGTCCTTTTGTCTGCATGAAATCAAGGTGAAATTAAGGTGCTGTACTTCCCATCCTATATCCTCTGACCTGTTAGACCAGCAGAGAACAGTTTAACACTTCAAGACATGTTTCCCTAGGCAATGGGACCTGATGCAAAATATTTAATTTATTTTCAAAGTGTGTCACTGTGAACACAAAGAGGCTTTCATTTTATACAGTATTACTTTCTGTGGTCCGACAACTTTAAATAGCATAAAAAAAAGTTTTCCAGTTCCTACTAGTGGAAAGTGTGGAAAACACTCAAGTTGTTGGCAAATAAGTTTGTAAAAATCACCACATAAATTGCATCTCTTTTTCAACTTTTTCCCTGACTGGCCTACTTGCTGCAACGGTTCTCTTACCTGCAGAATGAACAGGCTGCACACACATAATTTTTTTTAAAACTTTGTAACAGATCAGTGGCACATGGAAACATGTTGAGGTAGGCAAATAAGAAAAAAAAAGACAGGAAATGATCTCACAAACACTCCCCCCTCTATCTGATTGCTCCCATTTTCCAGTTACAGAAAAAGAGTGAGTAATGCCTTTCTGCTGCTTTTTAGTCTGCCCTACAGTTGTGCTCATGGATTCACAGTACACTCTGCACACACTGAGGCCATTACATGATGGATGTCTGCTTCAGTGCTCTGCAGTCTCCACATGGTCTTCATTTCCCAAATAAAAAGGGCAACACTTCATGTAATATCAAGATGAGTCCTTGTCTTCAAGTGCAGCGACATGGTGAATGTCTTTCATTGCTGCCTAAGGTATTCATTTTCGACCACACTATAACTGCGATGTGAATGTGATTACCTGACGTCTTGCTCATTGCTCATTATAACCATTTTTTTTGTCTTTCACATAATATATCAGAAGAACTGGTATATAATTAAAATTAGCAACATTTTCACATACTGGTAGCTATCAGGTAATATAGTTGAGCAACAGACTCAACATGAGGGGAAAAGAAATCCTAAAACAGAAAATAAATCTCTAAGTAACTAGCTAGTACACTGACACACAACCCTTTGATCTCTGCATGTAATTACAGTCTTCATAATTATATTTCAGCTGAATGTGAGGTGAATGACTAAAAAGGGCCCTGAGGCTTCTTCAAAATCGGGCTTGAATGCTGGCATGGCAAGGGGAAGATAAGTGAGGCAGAGAAGGATTAGGTTTGAGGAGTTCCTAAATTAGAGGCTAAAGAAGTACTTGTGTCAAGATATCTTCCTTGGGTGTGTTGGGACAAGTTCAGGATACAAACATTAGTTTGACTGTCTAGAAATTTGTAATCCAGACGAAAGTGATGTCATCTGTGGAGCATGTATAAATATGTTTTGTCTACTGGGGTTAAAGAAGTGGAAATTACACTGTTTCTCTGACAACTATTTGACAGTTGTATGAAAATGAATGTGCTTGTGTGTGGGCGGAAACAGTGAGAGGCGTGGCAAATAACGTTGATTGAGGTTAAATTATGTGGTTGAAACTTGAGGAATTCAGTTGTAGGTCAGTGCTAAGGCACAAACTGTGTCGATTTTACCTGTGATATATGTTTGCCCTCGTTTTTAAATGATAGTGAAGCACTGACCAGATGCAGGTTCAATTTTTTTCAGTTCAGGGACCACAGAGTTGTGTGTTGCCATTTCCTCTGGTTTAACAGTTGGATGAGCAAGTGCCGAGACAGCAAAAAAAAGTTCACCTCGTACTTCTGAGGTTGAAGAAAAACAACTTGCTTGGGGTATCAGACAACATTATATCATTAAGACAAAAGGTTTCTTAATTACCAGGGACAATATGTGTGGAGAAATTTCAAATTCAAATCATATTAATCACTTGAAATGTGAATCAGAGACAAACTGTAAAAAGCCTTTCAGTAGTGTCTGTGAGGTCTTGCAAATGAGTTCCCTTCTGTGCATGCTATCATTTTTTTTTTTTTTTTGCATGTGCATGACTATAGAAAAGATCACTCCTGTTGTACAGTTTAGACTTGACCTCAGTTAAGTGTCTTACCCTAACCCTTCCTCAGCTTTGTAAAACTGTACTTTCTCAGCAAATATAATAGAATAAAATACCTGTAATAAATTCTGTATAGGTTTTCACACAGTTCTGTATGCACACACATTTACTGTAGCCTACTATACACCACATTACTGTATCTATTAGACTCACAAATCACATGTCACATGTATTGCTTGGCTTATCTATCTGATGCCTGACACACGATTTATTTCCCCTTTTCTATTTATCAAATATAAAACAGATAACTAGTGTTCCCTACTGATTGAGCTCAGTTACCTTAATAACTTAAGTAGAAAATGTAATACTCTATGGTTAAATTAAATTTATCAATTCATAAACACAAATGTTCAATGGGCAATTTTAAGAGTCACAGCAACATCCACACAGAATAAACCTTGAATCTGTAAAATGGTTATGTTGTTTCTCTAAAATCCCTTCATGTAATGTGCATAACTAATATACACGTTGCATTGTTACTAGTGTGGTTCAATTGATCAGGTCTTGTGAAAAGTGAAAGTGTAAGCACATTCGAGCAGGAGCACATTCGTTACATGCGTTAAATATAGAAAGGAGGAGTGGCCGCATGGTTTTCACATCGTCACATTAGTCTTTTTTGCTTGTAATTTGATACCCGATCTCTGCAGAGAAAGAGCGCTAAGACAAAAGATGCAGTGCGTGGGCACATGTTTAGAAACTTTTACAATCCATCGACACAAGAAATCATTCGTCAGCTGAGTCTAATAGATTATTTTGATTTGAACAACAGGCCACTACTTACACCCATTGTTCAAAATGCAGGTGAAAAATCAAACTGGTGGGTAGTGGAAAAAAAGAACTCTGGTATCATAGTGCAGCGCTTTAAAACAACTGACCAATCAACGACGAGATAGCTAGTAGGCGGGACGTATTCTCTTGATTGACGAACTTTTCGTTCAATCGAATGCTCCTACGGTCGACATTGTCCAATCGTGTGCGAGATCGAGCCGCTGCATCAGACGATAGTGGACTTTCAACGAGGTCGAGAGAAAAGCGGAGACGGGCAGACATCATTTCTCTCTCAGCGTCTTTGGACTATACACACGAAGGCAAAGAGCCAACAAATAAAATCATTTACTAAACAGGAATATAATTATCTAAATTAATTCACAAAATTAGCCATGGCCGACACAGCTGTTGACACGACCACAACTGCAGAGGTTACAACCAAGGTGCGTTTCATTAAGTTTTTTTTTCTTTTTGTTGAACCGTCGTGTTAAAAGATTTTTGAGAACTTTTCTAAGTTGTTGTTTTATTTTTGTTAAGGTAACTCAGGTCCTACAACAGTGTTTTATTCGACGGTTGTAGTAAACGGTACCTCTCGTAAGTTAAAACAGTAATTGAGGGGATGTTTTACCTAAATTACTGTTACATTGAAATGTTATTTGACGATAGTCGCACGCCATCAAGGTGATTTACAAGTAATTGTCAGCTAAATATTGTGTCCGGAAAATCAAACGTATGTGATGTGGTTAGCTAAAAATGTGTTGTTGAGCAGACAAAGCGGCAGAAACGGTACAGCTGGTGAAGCGGAGCTGCCGCTGTGGGCGGGAAGCCACAGTAACGTTAACGTTACATTACCCGCGGCTCGGGATGAAAACGTTCAAAATCATTATTATCACTATCATTTCTAACAGTTTTAATTGAATTACTCTCAATCACATGTATCGAAAGCTAGCTTTTTTAAATCAATACCAGATGTGT
The DNA here is from genome assembly GCF_002260705.1 of Seriola dumerili. Lineage (NCBI taxonomy): Eukaryota > Metazoa > Chordata > Actinopteri > Carangiformes > Carangidae > Seriola > Seriola dumerili. The sequence continues at coordinate 405,158 of NW_019174376.1, read as the reverse complement.
CAATACTAGAACGTTTGGTACTTCAGAATAAACTCTTTGCTGAACGTCACATTGATTAAGGGACATGCTTTTATTTTGTAGGAGCTGAAAGAGAAGAAAGAAGTAGAAGTGGAGGAGGAGAAGAAGAAGACCGACAACGGGGACGCACCTGCCAATGGCACAGTGAGTTGGAGAGGAGGGCAGGCAGCCTCATGGCCTTTTGTCTTAGCACCCCTCATCATGCAGGTGTCGCTGCACCCGCCTCCCCCTCCTGTTCAGCTGCTCTCCACACTGTGCTTTGTTTGGGTTGTGAAATGGCACAGATGTTATTTAGCAAGTCTTTGGACGTTTCCATTGGTGTCTCTAGTCTGAGGTTTCCCAGAGCTTGGTAGCTAATCCTCTGGGGAGCTAATAAGAGCTCAATACACATGCCTTTTTTAAGTGTCCCCAGAGGAGTCTGTAGATGTAAGACTGAGAGGGTTATTTCAACTATGTTCCATGTTTTGATTTCTTTTTCTCTTTAATACTGAAAATATTATCCATTATCCTACAATATTGCTCACATAATAAAAGCCCTGGCATGGATTGACATTTTCCTCTTCTCATGTAGAATGGTGCTGATCACAGTGACAAAGTGGAAGAAACCGCAGAGGAGGAACACAAGAATGGAGATGGTATGTTCATAGAAAACTGCATTTTTGTTTGCAGTAAGACTCAAGCAACCATGTTTAACAAGTTTCCAATCTGCCACATAGATATTGTTCCCTTGTGTAGACCTTGTACAAGTAAATCTTTTTGTTTTAATTACATTGAAAGTAAAGGATGTATTTTCTGAAGTGGCAAACTGTGCTTACAGGGAAGGCAGAGGAGGCGCCCCCTGCTGAGGAGACTGATGCACAGCCGGTGAAGCGTGCGGCTGAGGAGGATGAGGTGGGTGTACAATGTAATCACTTGTTTTTCATATGTGTTGACTAATCTGGTGAACTCTTAATCCTTTCTTATGCATGAAATACTCCTCTTTTTTTTCCATTAGGAAAAGGCGGAGACAAAAAAGCAGAAGACAGAGGAAAATGGAGACTCAAAAGAGGCAGAAGTGGAGGCTTAGATCTCTGCCCTGCAACTTGTTTGCAGCACTGTCTTACCAGCCTGGTCAACATAATGTTGTAGAGCTTGTGCTTTCTGTTTCTTTTGAGAGAGATTTCTTTTTGTTTGCTCCCATGTTATCACATTGCACTGGAGTCCTGAAACATAGTGGCCCTGCATCCTTTTTTTTATGAAATGTTATTTATTGGTCTTTAAAATGAGCTTTTTTCTACTTGTACAAATTGGGCCACACCATGAGATCAGTTCTTTAATTTTTTGATTTTATATCAGTATGTTAGAAGCACAATCTCTATTATGGCAGTGCTGACCAGATGATTCATACACACAGGCAGCTGCTCACCTCCTCCAAGGCTCATGTTGACCTCTCAGATTCACTTAAAGGACCAAAGATAAGTTTTAAGCAGGGGCTAATGGACAGTTGTTAGCATTATTAGTTGAGGCATAATTTTTTGTGTTGAGCTGCTAGTTAATCCTTGGCTTGGCTGCCCTGTTAACATGACAGATGGTGCAAATGAATAAAGGGGCTCTGTCTTGTGCCTCCATGATAAGACTGCTTGACCTTGTTCTATGGAGGCAGGATTTTGCAATGTAAATTAACCCCTCTTAAATCTTAAAGCTTTGGTCATTTGTTCTGTATGCATTCCACGCAAGTTTGTACCATTTATACTTTGTTTTTCTTACGTTTTCAATGAGTTTTATGTTATGGCTGGGTAGCCCAGTTTTGTGTCCAAGACTGCCTTTTTCAGAACCAGAATGACATTCGGTTACTTCAGCCACTGCTTTGTATATTCTGATTAACAAATAAATTGTCTTTTTACTTAAGTTTATTTATTTTGTGTGCATGTTACCTGTTTGTAGAAAATCATTGCCTTTTAAAACCATGTATTTATAAGTAGATGATGTCACTTGACCCAATTTTTTCTTAACATGGAAAATGGCTGGCTTAGATGCAAGAAGGAACAGGAATAATCTCACTCACTTGGTAATGGAAAAGGGTGCACAGAATCAATGGATAGTGGTTTTGTCTCTTGGCTCCCCCATGTGGTGTAGGTAAGGATTGCAGAACATTATTCTGCAAGTTATCTGGGTGACAACTGGTATGGGTTACAATGATCAGAGATAAAATCCCAACAATAATTGACACAGGAGTCAGAAATGGCAAAATCATCATTTTAGTTTTAACTGAACCCTGAATAAAAGTAGCGTTTACAGTAACACTGCTAATATTGAGCAATAGGTGGTACCATATAACACAAAAGCTCAAATGTGGTGTTTTTTTTTTTTTTCTCAAGCAAGCTGCAACAGCATGAGCCATACAATTAGTTTCCTCAGAAACATTAGCATGGTGTGCATCCAGTCAGTCCAGGAGGCTTTAATAGTAGGCAATTATTGACACTGCTGAGGCAGCAATAATGTTGGGGTGCTCAATGTGTGAGCCAGTCAATGAAACCATCACAATGAAAAGTTTAAAACGGAATACATACCAAAGTTTACCTTATGTTAAAGCCCTGAAGTCAGACTTGGTACCTGTGTTGAGGCTGAACAGACAAAGCATATTGTATGCCATGGCATAACAGATGTAAAAAATAAATGTACCATGAAGATGGCTGCTTTAGGATGGAAAAGGAATAAAGTCTGATAATTCCTGTGGTGAACTTGGCCAACAAATGTAAGATCATCACTACACTGAGTTGATGGGCATAGCGTGGTGGAGCAGAAGCCTACTACCTTAAGCATGCGCCCTAATGATGCCAATAAGTACTTGCTGCTGGCTCTACGGACCCCCACAGTCTTTTGTCTCACTGTTGTCCACCTTCGGGGTGACCCATAGTTCACATGAGTCTTCTCTCTGTTTGCTGTTCTTCTCTTTTGTTCGGTTTCCGACTGAATGCTGATTCACACCCCAGTTTCAACTTCTCCTCTTCCTGATAATGACAAGAATCACTGTCATTATTACAATGGTATGGCCAGGAGTAGCGTGACAGCTCACAGGGCTGCCCATGGCTTAGTGAGGGCCCAGACAGAATTTGCCACCAGTACACATTTCTCTGTGTTTTTGAAAGTTTGTGTATAAGCGTGTTTATGTGTGTCACCCTATTAGTCATAGCTCTGATTAAGTAATTAATTGGCATTGTACTCATACTCTGGGCTTGACCAAGAGTCACCCAGCACTAAACTGTGAAATTTGGGGATAGCACACTGGTTAAGTCATATTATGACTGGACTGTGTGGAAAGTGTTTTTTTTTTTACTTACTGTTAAAATGTGAAGCCCTTCCAGTCTGTAACTGTGATTAAGCACTGTTCAGCTTCACGTGAATATTAAGTATGTGTTTGCTAAATTATGCCAAAAGAACTCTTGAATTAATGAAGAAGCGTTAACAGTGAGTGTGAGTGGTCACTGGCAGCACATTCATTTAGTCAGAAAATCCTGCTCGAAGTGTGATGCTAATATGCTAACTCAGAGAAACAGGCAGGTAGACATTCCCTTGGCCGTATGACCACAACGAAACATTAACACAAGGCTTTAAGAGATTACATTGCAGCTCATGCAGACGTTAGGCAACTGATAAAAGGAAGAAAAAGAGGGGAAAGCTGTGGTTAGCCTGTATGTGGTGATCAACATTTCTATACTAAACACCAACAAGCAAGAAAAGATGATGCAAGTTTTTACAGCAAAGAATCAGACACAAGAACAGCTTATCTATACTTAAAGAGGTCACTCACAGTCTCACTCACTTACACACACACACACACACACACACACACACACACACACACACACACACACACACACACACACACACACACACACACCCATTCGTCCCACAATGCATTCAAAAAGGTCACATTCATTTGCAAAGGTTAGGAAAAAAAATGCATGGGCACACACACTGTATGAACACACTGGTCATGTATACACGTATTAGAGCAGTGGCCAATGTATGTCTGTCTGTCTGTCTAGCTCTGAGAACAGTAGTGCTGATTAGTGTGAAACGATATATGGAGTTGTGCTGTACAGTGTGCGGCAGGATGTACAGTGCATTTGTCCTATCAGTGCTGTGAAGGTTAACACACTCAGACACTAAGCGACAGCGTGAGAGCGTGTGCCGTTGAGTGTGTGTGTGTGTGTGCGTGTGAGGTAAAGTAAATTAAGAGACTTTTCTAAATGTGCACCAACAGTGGCTGAGTCTCGCTTTCGGGGGGCTCACCCTCAGGGGGGGGCAGCTGGTACACCACGCAGAGAGAAGAGTACAGGCAGCCCACGAATGACATCAGGCTTGCAAAGTACATCACTCCCTGGGCCCCACCCACCAGTGAGGTCAGAGGTCCCATCGCCACCGAGACCAGGATCTGAGCCAGGAAATACTGGCAACTGAGCAGAGAGATGTCCACCCCCATCCCTCGTTTGGTCCCTTCCTCCAATGAGCCACAAAACTAAAGAAGATACAGGAAAAGTTCAGTTATATGCTAAATCTCGAAGATGCATCACAAATCACAACAGTACTTCATAATTTTTTGAAACAGGCTTATTTGCTTTCTTGCTGAGAGTTAGATGAGAGGACTGATACCACAACCATTAGCAATAAAGTAGCTCACAAAGAAATTGAAAAACATTTCTTTGTGTTAGTAGACAGATATTAGAGTGTTATCAATCTTCTCATCTAACTCTTGGGAAGATAGCAAATGAGCAAATTTCCCAAGCTGTTTAAGTATTCCTTTAAGTTCTAAGCATACCATGAGGACAGCTATTGCTCTACAAACTAGTTAATGCTAGACCTGCACATATCTGGAGACTGACCTGAGGACTCTGGTAGTATTCACACAGCAGAGAGTAAGGCAGCGTGCATAGAGAGGAGAAGAGCACCCCATAGGTGACACAGAGAGACAGTACCACATAGAGGTTGGTGGATAGTGTGGCAAGGCCTGTGCCCAAACCAAACGCCAAGTAGGCGAAAAAATAGAGAGTGCGAAGAGAGAAACGCTCCTCCAGTTTCTCCAATATGGCTGGAAGTTTAAGAACAGAGAGAGGAACAGAGAGTATAAATGTAAAGCTGTAAGGAAGACAAGTCACTGCACAAATTCAACTAGGATGAGAAATTACTCTTGCTGGGGCAGCGCTATACTGACACCCAAGCCATGATGTGATTATGAGTGTACTTTACCTGAGTAGAAAGCAGCACTGAATGCATAGATGCACATGCCCCAGCAGCCCATACTAACACCAGCATTGTAGCGTTGGTAAGCCTCAGAGTCGTGGGGTGCTTTGGGGTCTCCTTCGAACACAACCTCCCCCATGAAGTCAGTGTAGAAGAGCAGCATGCCTTCAAAGGAAAGCCAGCCTACAGCACAGAGAAAAACAAAGAGTATTATCTCAGTTCCTTTTAAATACAAAACCAGAGCCAGCTGTGAAGGTGTAGCAGGTTTTTTTTTTACTAAGCTGAATTTGAATGGAAATCATTTTTCTCACCTAAAAAATGATTAGTGCATAAACTCCGCAGAGAGGGAGGCATCCTGTAGATGGCTATACACAGCAGCTTCATTGACATTTGGGATTCTCCTGTCTCCATGTTCTCACTCAGATCACTCTCATATCGCACCCCATTCAGCAAAATGTTTGCAACCTTCATCAGACAAAAACAGACAGGCACTGTTTTAAAAAATGCTAACCGACTGACTAAACAGCTTTTGCCATTTTCAAAAAATGTGTCTGACCTGCTGGCTGAAGGTCACTGTTCTCCTGCGTCCATTCTCCAGCCCAACAATCTGTGTTGCCATGGGCTCCTCTATCAACGCAAGACTCTGGGGTCGCTTGAGGATACCAGCAGTGGAGCCCCGATGTGACCCTGCAGCAGGCTGAGCTCCAGTTCCAGCTGTGACCTGAGATGCCTCATGAGATTGTGCATCTCCTTCGGGCTGGGGTGCTTCTACATCCTGAGCTTCTCCAACCGGACAAGACACCACATCAGCCTGGGTCTGTCCTGCAGGATTGCTCCCTGCCCCCTGTATGGACTCCTCCGGAGGAGGGGAGCCCCCTGGAGGCAGGGGTGCAGTGGTGGCATTGGGGGGCAGGGCCTGTGGCATCTGCTGACCTGTATAGCAGTCTATGAGCACACTGTCTATATAGGAGGTTCCTAACGAGGAGGCAAACTCATTGATGCCTGTGAGCGAGCTGTCCCTACTTATAAAGCTGCCATATTTTGGAGTGAGGGGGCTCAGGGGGGATATGGGGCTAGCAAGACTGAGGCCGCTGCAAGAATGGGCCAGAGGGCCAGCAGGGTGAGATTTCGAGTAATTGTAGCTGTAAAGACCATCCTCGTCTTCTTCATCCCGTCCCAGAGCTGATCCAGGGTGAACAGGGGGAGAGGGAGGAAGAGGAAGGCTGGGACTCTTCAGATGGTTTTTGCTGGAGTTTTTGTTTGGCTGGCTCTTTGGTAAAGGCCGTTCAGGGATACTCATCAGAGTCATGGCTGTGGCGATCACCAAAGTGATACTAGTAAACAGGTATATGACCCGCAGTTGACCTCCCATTGATCTTCCAAAGTGTGTCTGGTCCCAGTTGATACCACCCACTATGTAGCCAAATCCACCTCCCAGTCCTGTATAAAAAAAAATAAGAATAAAAATAACAGGGTGATGAAAAGATATCATTTCACTTTTCCCAATAGCTGCTGATTACTTAAAGCTCATTTTCAGCTGTTTTCACCACAGTATCTTAACAGAATATTAGTTATAGTTACCATCTTCTACCTCACTACTGTGTAAATTATACAGTATAATAATGAAGTAAACCTGAATTTGTAACCATGTAAAGTATTTCCTTACCTGCCAGCAGTGCATGGATGTTCAACCCCCGATCCTGGTCTTCTGGGCTGCACACATCCATCATGTAGGCATGGCTCGGGTTGTCGGCTGAATCAGCACTGAAGTCCATCAGAACCACACCACACACTGTCAGGATAATTCCCCACTTGTGATTTGAAGCTGTGTCAGCCAGAACAACTCCAATGTCCCGCCCGTTCAGCACCAGTGTTAAACCAACCAAAGCACCTATGAAGAAGCAAAGCAGAGGAAAGTTTTTTAATGTCCGAACAACAGCTCCACAGACATCTTTCTCATGGGGGAAAAAAAGCTTCCGTCTTGGGCTAGGATGCTACAAAACAGGGTGAAACATTGGGGCCATGGAGAGTGCAATATGAGGACATTTACCAGGCTGAAAAGGTGTGATGAAAGCTGTTATTAAGTTACAGCATGGGAAGCAAACAGCAATGGTTTTGTGTGTGTGTGTGTGTGTGTGTGTGTGTGTGTGTGTGTTTTTTGTTTTGCTTCATATTAAGGACTAAAACTCACAATAACTTGGCCTCTGCAGCTATGATTTTAATCACTCTTTTAAAATTTCTTACCTATAGCCAAGGCAAAAATGAAAGGTCTCCTTCGCCCAAACCGGGATGTACATCGATCACTCCACGCTCCTATGAGAGGCTGAACGAGGAATCCTTCAAGCCAAAAACAGAGGAGCGAGTTAGAGGCTGCTGATCGAGTGCAACAATATTATTGCTTTCCACAAGTACAATGTTTCACACGTCAACTTCCATCAGTTGTTTGCTTACCCAGTATGGGGCTAATAGACCACACCAAGCTGTAGAACTGATCAGGCAGGCCCATCTGAAGAAGCACAGGAGTCACGTAAGCTGTTTCCATGGCATAGCTAAATTCAATAGCAAACAAGATGCAGCCATTGAAGAGTAGCTCTTGGAAGGTTCGTCTCGGGGGAAGTTCACTGAGGTCCAGGTGGTCCAGGGGACAGGGTGTGTTAGGTGGTGGAGGTGGAGAAGGTCTTATCAGCTTCCGACGCTTTGGCTGTCTTTGGAAGTTGTTGGCTCGGTGACTGAGGTGCCGAGTGGTGGATATGGGAAAGCTGGCAGTTTTGGGAAGTGAGCCCCTCCAGATACCTTCCTGAGCTGTGGATAACCTCCCTCCTGGACTGGCCAAAAGGGGGTCACTGGGGGTGCCCATGCCTGGAGATGACATCTCTCTCAAGCCAGTTTACACTGCAGTATTAAAAAAAAAAAAAAAAAAAAGGGGGATGAAGGTTTTCAAGTTAAAACTCAGACATGATTACAACTTGTTCTGGCTTAATTGTTCAAATTAGAGGTCATTCAAGAGCACCACAATTTGGCATGGTGAGCATGTGAGTAACTTAGTGCTGCTGATGGTTGTGTAGTGCTACCAAGAGGACACTGCAGTCATCAGCAGACAGCAGCGATGGCACAGCAATGATGGGCACGACGCACTGCAACCAATGCGCATGTAAGTGTTGTGCGCAGAGCCCATGTGCTCGGCGTGGCTGACTACAGCAGTGTAGTATGCGGCAGCGCTCTCATGAAGCCTGTTTCCATTTTAATTTTTCATGGAGGAAGCTCAGATCGGACACAATGGAGCCGCTGGGGGTTATAATGACGGCTTTCAAGACAATCACAAGGATAACGTGTCACTATCGCTCAAATGCAAATGAAATATTTGACCAATAGCCTATAGAACGTATTTGTAGCCACGTAACCGATCGACTATTTATCTAAAGACTCTCGATATTTTCCTGGACTTGACATTTGTGTCTAAAGGTGACGACCACACAATCGACTCAGCTGTATTAGAAGATGAAGAAGGCGTGCAATCATAATTACCTTACCGGGGCGACTCGTCATTTATTGCGGCATACAGTGTAGGTAAACAGAGCAACCGTTATGATTTATAAAAAACGTAGGCTGAATTACAAGAGTCATGATTGTTTTGTTATTCTTTTTGTTTTTCCTTTGATGCAGTCATCCCCTGCTCTCTCCTCCGTCCCTTCTCTTTCCCCCCCTCTTCTCCTCTCCCCCCTTCGCCTTTTCCTCCGGTCTCTCCGGTGACGTCACGCCCCTCCCTGCAACATCAGCACCAGCGGAAGAGTCCCAGCTACACTCATCTGACAGATCCAGTTACTTGCTGCTTTCCAGATGAGGATTTTACGTTCAAGATTGTCACATTTAAGATGTCTATGAGTCAAAGACATTTTTCCCTTATTTGGTCAGAGTTTCGTATTCTGAAATTTGTTTTTTTTTTTTTCCTCTTTTCACTCCCATTAATAATTAAATGATTTAGAGATTTATGTTGTGGTCAGCTTGGGAAGGCAAGGCCCCTGTGTTGGGACCCTGACCAGTATATTACTTAAGCAGAATTTTCAGGAGTATTTGTTTTACATACATATTTTACTCAAGTAAAGGATCTGAATATTTCCTGAGCAGACTACTAGTTCCACCACTGCCCAATAGATGTGAAAAAAGAGAGGAAATCTCACAGCTCGCATTTAAGCTTTCATACTAAACATCTTCATGGCTCACAACTCCAGTTTCAGTACGTTTCAGCATGTGCTTTCCAATCTGAGCAAGGTTGACGTTTGCCATTATCTAGAACTACTCTACAGAGTAGAGACCAGCTGAACAAAGTTAAAGGCAATGCACAATATGTACAGTATATAATCTTGTAGTAATGAGTACTCCATTACATTTATTTTTAAGTTTTAATTATTAGTTACTTTAGCCTACAGATTCACCTTGTTAATACAAAATATAACTTGTACCAGCTGCAATATTAAAGTGATACTTTACCCATATAATCCAAAAATACCTTTTTGTATTATAGGTGATTTTTCATAAGTACTTTTACATTTGGTTAAATGAACCCTGAGGAGATGAGAGATGTAGCAGCAGCAGCAATACATTGGTAATTCATCTGAAGAAAATAATGCATGCAAAGGAATAGAAAGTGTTTTGGTGAATCTGGCAACTTAACAGGTAACTTAACATGTTATTCCACAAAATACAAGCTTGTTTAATTTGTGCAGTTTTTTTGTGTTTCGTGTTAAATCGATGCACCATGGTGATGCCTCTTCTTTTTCTACTTGTGTTGTTGGTGCAGATCTTCTGCTCTGTGACAGTGTGTCAGTGTGCAGAGGGACGGTCAGACAGGCCTTATTCACAGCAAACATGTTGACTTGTCATAACAGAGAAATCACAGGTGCAACTAATTTCTTTAACGATGGGTGTGCACAATAGAATGGCCTTCAGACGAGCTCACCTAAATGGAAAGCAGTTGTTTTTAATGTTATTAATTACACCTGTGCTTTTCCCTCTATAACAAACCAAAATGTTTGCTGTGAAAACGGTTTGTTGCCTGCAGTAAATCAACACGTGTGCGTGGTCATGGACAGACTGTGTTTGTCAGCAGCAACAGAGGAATTTTTAATCACTGCTTTGTTTGTTTTTCTATATTCTTTGAGAGGTTTGTATTGGTTTGGCCCACCTGATGGTAACCTGAGCAGATGGTAGGTGAGATGATCAGTAGAGTAAGTGCTTCATTGCTATCAGGGAGTGGGTCTGAGCTGTTTCACTCTCTTTGCTTCAAGTTTAATTAGTTTTTGTTGACATTTCTGGGTCTGTGCCAAGATACCACTTTTACATTTACTAATGCCTACAGTGCTACCATCTCCTTAAGTTCTCCAGTGCCAAGCGACATCATAGAAAGATGGCTAGATAGTGATAAAATATATTTAACAATACACTGATATATCTATAGAGGAGCTCAACACAGGTATGTCATAATCAAGAGATTTTAGCAGATGTGGACATATTTCATGTCTGTATATGAATATGAAGTTGACGGTAGTTTTCCAATAGGCTTATTACATTAAAAGTCATAGATACCTTATTTTATTTGATAAACTATACTAAGATGGACTGGTCCCTATAGAAAAACTGATGTGATTTTAATGGCCACCTCTGATAGCAGGCTCATCGTGTCTAATTGACTTGTAGTAAGGTAATCTGTCCTGCGGGTTGTTCCGGCTGGATACAGTGGAGGTCTCTAAAGCACTATGTAATGAATTAATTGTCACTGAACCAAGAGGATGATGTTTTTCTTTTTTTATTTAATGAAATTTTTGGGTAATTTAGCCCTGGATATATGGAAACATGTTTTTGTAGGCTACAATCTTGATCTTCAGAGTAACCATCTATAGCTCTCAGATAGTGTAATACATACATACCCAAACTCCCACTATAATGAAGTGGAGCAGTGTAAAGCGGCAGAAAACGACAATATTCAAGTAAAAATAAATTGTGCTTAAAATTACACTTGAGTAAACTCAGGGTGATATTCTAGTAGACACAGGGCTCTCTCAAGGGGTTAACAGAAGACACACAGCTGGGACATTTCAAACACCAGCAGAAGAGGACAAAGGCCATACCATAAATCCCGTTAACGTTGAGCTCACCTGTACTTATAGACTGTACCACACCTTATGCAACCTGCATTACGAAAACCTGAGTATTTTCAAATATGGACTACGCCACTCAAAGTCACCACCTTGAGTTAATGTTAAAACTGGCGAGCAATTGTTTCAGCAATTAAAAACGTTCCACTTAAAGAAATTGCTACTCTTTAAAGACGAATAAATTAAACTGAAACAGGTTTGATGAGATCCACGTGTTTTAAGTTGCCCTCGCTAAGCCCCGCCTCCGTTCTGCACACCGTGCGCTGTAATTGGATGATTTCCCAGCACAGGCAGGACCTGATTGGACGGCAGCGTTCAGTGGGTGTTTGAGGAAGCACTTGTTTTGCAACTGTTGTGCGCTTGTTATTCAAGCATATTTTCTGTACGACTAGCCTATAAACTGTGGTTACAAGATTTTTTAACTTTATCGAGCCAGTTTCCACTCGGTGTAAGCGAAGACAGAAAATGGCCAACGTCGACCTCACTCAGGTTGGAAAGAACTTCGTGAAGAGCGCTGAAACTGGAGAGGTAAGCCATGAAGATGTTTAACATGAAAATGTATGTGGCTAAAATGTGCAGCTGTAAGCTTTCCTCCTAGCAGGTTCTGTTGGTCTGTGTTTAAAGGTGCTCTGTTTTTAATGTAGTCTAAAGCCGAGCTGGCAGGTTGACTTGTTCCCATGAGAGTGCCGTGTTCCCTGCTGTGACCCACTCTATTTACCTGCCATTAGGCTTCTCAGTAATGTTATAATTGTCATGAAATGACGCCTCCACTGTGACCTAATGTTGATCTGTTGGGAATCATCATCACTGTTTGAATCTATGATGTATGATTTCATTGATAACAAGTAAAATTAGTACATGCTGCCTACACCATTTCACTTGTGTTTGCTTTGTGTCACCTGTTTTGTGGTTTGTTTTTAGCTTCAATAATTAATCAGTTAACAGATAAAATTATTGACAGCTATTTTGATAAGAGTAGAAAATATCAAAACTCTCCTCAAATGTGAATATTTTCTGGTTTCCAGTCTTTTATGACAGTAAACACATTATCTTTGGCTTCTGAACTGTTTATCAGGCAAAACAATGCATTTGAAGAAGTCACCTTGGGCTCTGGAAAATAGGAAATGACATTTCACATTTTATTAACCAAATGATTAATTGATTTAATCAAGAAAATCAAAGTGATAACTAGTTGTGTCTTTTTTTTTTTTTTTTTTTTTTTTTTTTTTTTGTTTCAGAGTGTGGAGCTCAGGTCTCTGTGGCAGGACCAGCCTGTGGTCTTGTTCTTCCTGCGCAGGTTTGGCTGTCAGGTGTGCAGGTGGATGGCATCAGAGATCAGCAAACTGGAGCCAGACCTTACAGCCAGTGGTGTAGCGCTGGTGGGCATTGGACCAGAGGAGGTTGGACTTAAGGAGTTCAAGGAAAGAGGGTTTTTTAAAGGATGTAAGCAGTATAGTACACATATCTTATATAAATAATAATTTTTGTCTTGTGGCTTTTATAATTATGGCAAACACATCCTGACACACAGGGCTTCATTGGAAAATTTGGCCCACTGAAACTATTTTCACACCACAGGCCTAGTTGGTTTGTTTTGTTAACACTAAATTACATTGATCCCATGTGGTTTTGAAAAAATACAGGCATCTCTCAAATAGCAGAGGGTCCTTTTTGAAGTATCACCCAAAGAAAACAAATACAGTGAATTAAGTATGCATCAGAGTTTGAACCATTTATGAATGTAGTTCTATCCAGGAAAAGAATCTGTTTTTTTTTTTCTTTTTTCTGGAAACTTTTAAATAAGCAAATCAGTGTTACACTGGAAGTGAAACAAAAATGAATTGGCACAATGTTTTTTTTTTTTTTTTACTTTGTTTTTTTCTCGATAGCTTTCACTCTGTAACAACCCTTATTTGCACAACCAAACTTAAGTAACAGTAAGATAGGGTGCACCAACAGGATTCAGACATGGTTATTGAGCCCATCACTTTGTGCATAATTGTAAATAATCACTGATCATCTTCTCTTTTAGCCATTTATGTGGATGAACAAAAGAAAAGCTACAAGGATTTGGGCTTCAAAAGGTGAGTATAGTAAATCCATGTTCATCACATGCAATAGAGAAGCTGTTTGATCTATATGAATCTCAGGTTGCTTTGACAATGATGTGAATTGTTTTTATTTGTCAAAGATGATTAGCTTTAACTTTAATTATATTCCTCTGAGCTGCAACAGTTAGTCAATTAATCGATCAGTTGATCAACAGAAAATAAATCAGCAAAAATTTTGATAATTGATTATTTGAGTAACTTGTAAAGTCTAGATTCATATCTTTAGGTTTTGGGCGGTTTTATATTTTATAGACCAAGAAAGTAACCGGCAGATTCATTGATGATAAAAATGAAATGTCAATTGTAGCGCTAATACATTTAATTCTGAAGTGACTGATTAAGTCTGACCACTGATTAGCTGCTTTGTGTTGATCTCCAATCTCCCTCTCAGGTACACAGCCTTAAGTGTGGTTCCTGCTGCTTTGGGGAAGAAAGTACGAGATATAACGTCAAAGGTAGATATCCTCATACTGCATGTCCTGTGGTCAGAGGAGCAAAGGTGAAGTTGCTGATCCACAGACTGATAGCTGAACTGGCTGTTTTTGACTACATGTTTTCTATGCTGTTTTCAGGCCAGTGCTGAAGGAATCCAGGGAAACTTCTCAGGAGATCTAATGCAGAGCGGAGGCATGCTGATTGTAGCAAGAGGTACATTTAATACACACCAGAGGGGGATATTAATAAGGGTCTGTCAAAAGCAAGGATGGTTCAAAAGACTTGTGAACTCGGTTTCAACTTGTAAATAACTTTGTAGCATGGCATTTTTAAGTGTGAAGTTCGCCCAGTCATTTGAATGAAGGAAAAGAATTAAACTGCAATTCAACATGGCTATTTTTCCAGTCTCCCCTCTAGAGGGCAATGCTGCATCACATCAGTGTCGAGTGGTTGGAGGCTCAGAAAGACTTCTCCAAACCACTTGCCCTTAATGTTGATACTCCACAGGGCTGCTGCCTCTCATTGTTACTTTAGAAGAAATGAAGATCATTTAAACCAATTAAACTATTAAAATTTGCAAATGACACTACTGGATGTAATGTTAAAAAAAAAAAATGTATAAAGAGACATCAAGGATTTTAGGCAGAGGGTGATAAACATAACCACAACAATAAAATGATGTTGAAGGAGTTAAACAGATGATGGTGTTTCTTTCCAAGTGTGGTAGCAAATTACATACATTGTTTGAATACAGCACGAGAGAAAAAGCCACAGTCCAGTTGTACAGGGCAATCACCAAAAGTCTGCTAAATCTGTGTGTGCTGGTACTCACTTTTATGGTGTGGTATGGCAGCATGACCTACTGGAAAGGAATCAGTGGGAGGAAGTAGATTACAAGTCATCCTGTCTGAGTGCTCAATTTTTAAAAATCTTGGTTCCAGTAAAAGTCCTTACTGGGGGAGTTCTCACCCAACATTATTCCTTACAGAGCACCACCCAACTGAAGGAGATTTAGGCTTGAATTTAAATGGTTTAGGAAGCAATTTAGTTCCTTAATGGTCAGTCATTAAATATAAGCTTTGACGTAAAAACAAACTGCATTGGAAATATATATATATATATTATTATTATTATTATTATTATTATTATTATTATTATTATTATTATTATTATTATTATTATTATTTTATTATTTATTTTTTATCACCAGTATTGAATTAACTTTGTGCTGTATATTATTACAACTGTTGTGTCAGACCAAGTCATGAGTCGACATGCTGCTTACTTGTTGATACTTTCTTAATATGCTTTACTCTGCAAAGGTGGAGAAAAGGTTTTACTGCACTTCATCCAGGACTCACCTGGAGACAACGTTCCTCTGGAGGATATTTCCAAGTCTTTGGGTATCGCAGCCAAAGTAACGTCAGGACAGAGGCCAGTGGTAAGACATCCCATGATAATGTCTTATGATGATGCACATTATTCCCATGTTCCACTTCATATTCCCCTCTTCAACCTAAGCAGTACAGTGCAGGGTTAAATGGAATAGAAGCAAATGGTATTATTATGTTTACTGAAGAACACTGGACTGATCCATTGGTCAGGTTTTTTCAGCAGACTCTGTTTTACGTCAGAAGGGACACATGCATCAGAGGAGCCTCTTCACAGACAATTTCACACTTATTACTCCATCTTCATGGTCTGTCAGTGATGATCTCAGTCTGTGCCTAATTGCACTTAAAATGCTATTCAAGCACAAACAGAAGTTATACAACTTCCATATAAGTGGTATAGCATGGAAAACCAGTGCTGGCAGCCTTACCCAAGATTTATGAGGTATTTATTCTACTCACAAGTACCATCACAAATCAACTGCAGTGCTCTACAGAATTAAATGTAGGTTTAACATAGTAGTGATTACTGTTATTATATTAACAATGGAAAGTTTTAACACATAGCACAGAAGAGCCAGACATTTAAATCATGACTTAACTTTCTGAGATAGAAGGTGCTTGCCACAGATTATAAGCATGAGCTTTGTGCCTTTTTACCATGTTTTCATCATTACGGCAGAAGCTATGCTGAACTCTGCATCTTAATGTGCACAGCCTGATTTATAAAAGAAAGATGAGTTAATGTTGTTCAAAATTGATTATCACTCAGAAACAAAGTAATAAACAGCCTCTAATATCCTCATTATCGAATATATCACGCAAGAAAAAAGGGCAAAGAAAGACACGAGACACAAACATTTACAGAAGTCGTAGATGTAAAGCAACACATACAACAGTTTTATTTTTTGAGTCAACAACTCAAATGAATAAAGAATTTTTTTTTTTTTTTTTTTTTTTAGAAAACTGAAGAAAAGGTCTTAATTTATTCAGGGAGAAATGTTTTTATTTCTTTTTATTATTACTTTGGTGTATAATAGGAGACATTGTATAGACTGAGTGAGTAAAAAGATGTAGCCCTAATTATTTTACATTACAACAATTTTGGAATATAAATTAAAACTCCAATGAAAAACAAAGTGGGTGCTAAGATTCAGGGGGTTGCAGACATTTACATGGCTCTGTATTTGTAGTGTACTATTTATGACTACAACATAAAAATACTCTCGTTTTCATCTTTTCAGAAGAGAGATTGAGCTACATAAGTGATTCTTGGTCTTTGGTGTCAATATATAATAGATTATAAAATAGAAACTACAGTTTAAAATATAGCCCCTCATCTATACATGATACATAAATGGCACATTTAGAACCAAACTGCTCAGACGTCATGAACCTTATCTCAGGTCCAGAAAGCTGGGCGGTTTGTCCTGTGATCATCAGGGCTTTCGGCATGCCTGTGACATATAGCACGTGGTCTTCAACACCCTTGCCTCCTGGCTCTGTAGCTCATTTCCTGTAACACCCGCTATATCAGAGCTTTTGCAACATGTACAGTAGATTTCCCCATAACCTGTCTGTAGATCAACGGATGTCATCACTGCAGAACCACAAACAGAATCAACCTTGTTTTTACCGAGTATCAAAACATAGCAGAAACGAGTGCAAGTCACAAGCTAGCTGACAACAGTGTGGAAAAGGCTCTGAAAAAGTTAAAGCTTTATACAGAGCAAGATCTGGGTAAAATCATGATGTTTGAGTGATTACCAGTTTTGCATTCAGAAGTAAAGGTGTCCTCTTGTTTAAACATGAGACAGTATTTACTTCCTCAGAAACTGTCTCCTGTGTTTGGAGGTCAAAACCCTCAAATTGATATTATTTAACTGAGGAATAACCTGGGTCTCCATTTCCAGTGCTTTTTTTTGTTTTTTTTTTCTGTTTTTTTTTTTTTTTTTTTTTTTTTTTTTTTTAAAAAGGTCCTGTTTGGACAGACTAAACTCTATACAGATGGACTTTTATCATATAAATTGAAAGGCTTACCTAACACCTTATCTGTAAGTAAGACAAGTGGTTTCAAAAAATTGGGCTTTGTGGTAATAATTATTTTCCTGATTACTAGTTTGGTTTAAATGTAAGAAAATGGTGAGAACTGTCACAATTTCCCAGAGCCCAAAGGGATGTCATCAAATTGATTGTTTTGTCTGAACAATTCACAAAATAGTTAACTTTTTTTTTGTGCTTTATCAACTATTAATTTCATCTTTACAGTAACTATCAGGTTAACAGATGATCAGCCAGTGTGCCGGAGCTGTGATCTTATTTGATTTAAACACTATATGGATACACACGTGATTATTTACTGCAACTGTGTGAATGAACATTATTGCTATATCTGTTCAGATATATGTTAACATAAAGTGAAATAGCCCTTTACGTCTGTCTAAATAATGTGTTGACATGTAACGGTGAATTTTGTTTAAAAGCTATTTGACCTCTTTTTGAAAGCTCCAGTTGTGTAGCTGCAGGATTTGTTGAATTAGAATAGAAGCATGTAAGTCGGTGCTTAGCTGTTCAGCTTTAAATATTTTCATGGTTATGTTCCAGCAGGTCCCAGCACAAAAAAAAAAAAATCACTCATGGTCATTAATAGGCCACTGGCTGTAATCCAAAATGGATTTTGGCAGCAGAAGCTGAAGACTGGTTTACCTTTGGCCTTTTTATCAGAGGCTGAATAAGTATACAAAGACAGGAAGACTGGGAAGTGGAAATGTTGTCTTTAAATCAAAGACTGACACTGTTCAGAGGCTCACTTGGCTTTAACGCTCACTTGTTGTTGACACTGGCTTTACTTCCTCGTGGTCTGGGGTTGCACAGAGACAACTGGAGTTTGTGTGTAAAAGTAAATGTAAAAAAAAATAATTGCAAAATCAACCTTTTCTTTCTTTTTTCTTTTTCTCCTGACCTTAGCCAAATCTAACATGCAGAAAAGTATGAACTTAAATATTTGAAAGTGACAAAGTACAGAAATGACTACAGAGCATTATGACACCAAATAATAAAATATGATATATTGGCAATGCATGACCAAATATGTGCTCATTTCCTCCCTGTTATACCCTTATGAACAAATAAAATGATAAAATTCAAATAACATAATTAGAAATGCACTAATATGAGACAATATTTCACAGGGGACCCCAATGGGGGGGAATGGCAACCCATGACACACCTCCAACTCACAAAATACATTTTTAAGTTAAAGTAAAAAAGAACAGAAAATCAGACTGCTTTAACTATTAGTAGTTATTTGAGCAAATGTGAAATGGAAATGTCTTGCAAGAAAGAAAAATATCAAGCTATAAAATGAAATAATATTCTCCAGCGCTTCTTTTGTAGTGTCATCACTAAGCAGTTAAAAGAAATATATCGGCCTTTATCAGCCCACTGCAGATACATTATGACCATTTTGTGCTTCTGGGTAGTAGTAATTGGGAATGTGTCTAATTTAGCTATCAATAGAAGCTAATCTATAATTAAGGTGTTGGCATCAACGTTATATCACTTCTTTTTTTTTTTTAAATCAATTCCAGCAAACTAGAATTGGGAGATTAGCTTGACTGCCAGTAATTGGACTTACACGTAAAGTTTGAATAACCCTCTGTACCTTCTCCTGCAGTGCAATGACGATGTTTGTACACGATGACCACACCTCATACCTGAACAACACAACAACACTTTGGGAGACTGAAATGGAGATTTAACGAGGGGAACGTCATTAAATTGTTGAAGTGAACATAAAACTATTGCCAATATTCCTAATTGCTTGTAATTTCTTTGTGACAGTCATATATTATATTATCTAAAGTGAAAGTTGCGGTGACATTCCACTATGATTGTAACCTTTTTAATTGTAATGAATTTCATTAATTTTAAACTTAACTTACCTCACACTAACATACTGATCACTGATTATTATTAATTGTTTTTATATACTGGAAATTTATGAAGTTGCATTTATTACACTTAGTTTACAGAATAAAATGATTTCTTTATGTATCTAATTGTAATAAGTGTAAAACTGATGTGATGTTTGCTTTAAATATGAATTATTAGTTAACTTAAAATAAATAAAGCAAGCTTAGTTCTACTAGTTCATCATTGCAGGTTGAGTTAATATCATTTTGCAATTTCATGCCCTTATGCAAATAAATCTAAGCTCTTATGTGTAATTGTTTCCATATGTGACATGAGAGTTTAAATAAATGTAAGGAGGGATCTAACTTTTTGATATGACAAATGATTATCCTGCCTATATGCAAAATTAATTCTTCCAACAGCTCATCTCCCACTGTCATCTCTCCTATTTCTTTACCTGAGGGTTAAAACTGAAAATCGTTCGAGCATGAAAATTTACTCTTGACCTTTTAAAAATTGTTTTTTTGACAAAATAGTCCAAACTGAATGTCTACTTCCCAGCTTTTCCTGCTGCTTTCAACCATATCAAATGGATGGAGTTTACTCATTTATCATGATCTGTTGACATTGGAGCTCAGTGGCTGTTTGGATTTAATCAATACAATCAATACTCCTCTTCCTTGTCACCCACTCTGACGGGTGATGAAGAAACTTTGGAGGCTGCAAATGCTGAAGTAGCAAAAGTGTATGAACAATTTGATCATCATACACTGGTGAATGATAGTCACGTGCAGTAAAGCAACTGCTTCTGGTATTAGATGCAGGAGGAGTAGATCAATGATACTTGGCTCTGGCTCTTTAGACGACTATTAAACCTCCATACATTTAGGTGTCGTCCAAAACTGGTGCATAAATGTAACGAATCACAACTGAAAGTTAGTCCAGTGATGATATTTTACGATACTGATTGCTAAGTATGAAAGAACTTTAGTGTGCCAAAACCACTGAGAGGCCATAAGATACAATACACTGAATATTAGAGAAACTCCAGGGAGCTTGATGTAATTGATGTAAAACATCATGAAACAAACTTCTCCAGCCCCCAGCTAAGAGTCTACTTTAATGGCATGGCCACTGTATTTTGTTCATATTTGCAGACAGGGTATGTACAATACTTAAGAGAATAATAAGGCATTAAAAATGAAATGACTGTTTAAAAGTATAGAATCAAGTTTATTGTTTGACTGTTTCAACGACAGCTTTCTCAGTCCAAAACAGCATCTAATTTGTCAGCATGTTCACTATGATGTTACGCCAGTCATTATATGTGATACTTGATCCACTGACTTTCAGAAATAACAGAAAACCCTCTAATGTGATCTGCAACACTTACACGGTAAACTATTACTTCACTACTAACTTTAATATGTTGTGTATTATAAACTCACCGATAAGCACCGTCTCGTCTGGGATTTCCTTTCTGAAACGTTTCCACTCTGTGTCTCTGATAAAGAGACGATACAAGAGAGAAAATTTGCAGTAAAATCATCGATACGCCAACGCAGACAGATGCATTCTGACACACGCTACCTTCATTTTAACACTGAGACTGCAAAGCTGCTGGGTGTTGTAATTCTTACAGCTGTGGCGTGCGGCCAGTTCATAGGTTTGTGTTACTTTACTTGCCAGCAAAATCACTTGAAAAGAAAATATTATGATGAGAATAAAAAAAAAACCCTTTCTCAGATAGCAGCTAATGCTAGCCTTATAATATCTGATTAATGCCAGTGGCACTGCATTACTTATTACTAATCCCATAAATTTGTAGCCAACATTACTCACGTTTTCATTTTATCATACAATCACATTAAGAAACACTGAGTTAGCAGCTAATGTTACTGGCACTGTGTAATGTAGCTTAATGCTACTCTTTGTCCAAGAGTTAGTGGCTAAACCGAGCCTTGTAATGTTGAGAAGTTACATGAGCTAAAGCTATCTTTGATGATTTTAATTTTAATTTAATTGTAAGGTCCAAAAGTTACCAGCTCATGTTAACCTAATGTCCAAATGCTAGCTAATGCTACCCTTGAAATTCCCAAAAGTAGCAGCTAATGCTGGCCTTGTAATGCCTAAACCTTAGAACTTTAGCAGCTAATGCTATCTTTATAATGTCCAAACTTGAGATCTTTAGCAACTACATCTAGCCTGATAATGTCTGATTAATGTCAGTGGCTCTGCATTACTTAGCTACATGCTAGCCTTGTAGGCCGTAAATTAATAGCCACTATTACTGGCACTGGTAAAGCAGCTTAATGCTACTTTTTGTCCAAGTTAGTAGCTAAAGCTAGCCTTGTAATATTCAGAGGCTATAGGAGCTAAAGCCATCTTTGTAATTGTAAGGCCCAAAATTTAGCAGCTGATGTCACTTGGACTTACATGTGTCTGTGAGTGTGTATACAGCAACTGAGAACACAAAACTTATGCTTTAGCTTAGCACTTACTGTTAATCACTGGAAACACTTAGTATCACAGGTTTGTTTGTGGTTAGCATTGTGTTTTGTTACAGTTAACATCACTGGTTAAATTCATACAGATACAATACTATTTTTGCTTTAATCTGAGCATCTTGATCCTACACACTCACCACAGGCTCAAACAGTTCTAAAGGGAGAAGGAACACTTCCTTATTTTTGTGCTCTTCCTGATGTCATCAGTGATGTCACGGGTTATACCATGACTTTGGGGGTGGTCATAAGTGTATAATACTGTGTTAACAAGTATTTGTCGGATTTGGAGAATTATGCAGTTTGCTTAGAAAATAACAGTTTTCTTTTGTTTGTACTGTTAATGTTTGCTGATAAAAAATAACTTTTTGTCAATTAATCTTTTAAATGAGATAGACTTGGATACCCTGACTGAAGTTTGGTTCTGCCCAGGCTAATTGTTTAGCAGAAACAGGGACTATATAAGCAGTTGTTCTTTCTCAGGCAAGGGAGAAGGATGTTTGTGCAGGTTTGAGTGCTATGGTGGTCATGTAATGCCTAATGCCTAATGCAGCTGCTGATGTTAGCATTACATTAACTTTTGTTAGAAACTACAGTTATTAAATTATTAAAGTCTTAGATCTTTAAAGGTAAAACCAAGCAGATAATGTAACTTTGATTTTTCTTTTCATTTCATTCTGCTCAAGTAATTGTTTCATTTTCTTTCAAGATGGCCATATCTGAATGTTATCGTGGCCAAAGTTAACAGCCAGTGTTACTGGTGCTTTTTCCCTCAACATTGGATATGTGTACACAAGATGCAGCAGTTAAAATTATTGAATAACCTAGTTTACACTTTAGCAGCCAATGTTTATGGCATATTTTTGAAATAGTTTCACAAGGTTTAATTTAACAGGAAATTATTTTTTAATGGCCAAACTTGGCAACTAATAGGTTTCATTTTATTGGTAAATTCATGTTTAATGGCCAAACTTAGCAGCTAATGTTACTGAATATGTTTCATTTTATTAGGAAATTCATGCGCCATGGTCAAACTTAGCAGCTAACATTGCTGAAAAGGTTTTTAAAATATAGGTCTGATGTGGCAAAAGTTAACTATCAGCCTACTGTTATTGACAATATTTGGTTTTAACTTGAAAATGTACTTAATGGGCAGAGATAATATTACTGATGGTTAAACATCATATTTTGATGAGATTTTTTGAATTATCATAATGTATAATGTCATGCCAACTGACATTTTTTTCATGGTGTATTCACAAAAGCGAAAAAAAGAACAAAAAAAAAGGAAGATAAGGAGACATAATGTAACCCAGTTAAAAGTTTTGCCTCTGCACTGGATGCAAATGAATCCAAGTTTTTTTTTTTTTTCAGGTTTCTATATGTAAATAAAGTTAAAATTACACATTTCATTTAAAGGAGATACATGATGTCATTACCGTTGAGACAGTCACTTTAATGGCAATAATTACAGATCTGAGTCACAAAAATAGCAGTTAGTCTAGATAATTACATAGCAGCAGGAACAATCATAAAACATCTTTTAACATCTGAATCCTTGCAAAGCAACAATCTTATTTCATAAATATTCATGTAGATAAATAAACTCATCTGATGGGTATACACTGTAGATGAAAACATTTTCATATATAGCAAAATCTAGTTGTACTTGGCTTATCATTTTAAAACGACACAATTTCACCATGTAATTAAATAAGAAATGTATGCTTTTTTTCTCACCTGAATTGAATCCTTACTATCTAAATACTGCCGTATAGAACACCAAGCATCTACAGTAACGCCTTTTATATTACGTACCTTTTGTACATTTAACAGTTCAATTAACAGTTTTGAGCTGTTTTACTAATTTTGAGGAAAGTCAGACAAACTATACAAGCTCTAAGCTGTTGCTCTTCAAATGGCAGCTGGATGTCGCATTGTAGCTTATGAAGTCGCCTCCAGCATTTCTTTGTGCAAGACATGATGAATGTGCCTTGTTGTTTAAAGGAATAGTTCGACATTTTGGAAAATATGCCTCAGGCAGAGAGTGAGATGGAAAGATTAATACTACCCTCATGTTTCGTCCCTTGAATTTAAGGCTACGGTGAGCAGCTGGTTAACTTGGCTTAACAAAAAGACTGAAAACGGGGTAACAGCTAGCCTGGTTCTTTCCGAAGGTAAAAAAAAAAAATCCTCCTTCCAGCAACTCTAAACCTCACTGATTAACATGTTACCTGTTGTTTGTTTAATACAAATAAATT
The DNA here is from genome assembly GCF_002260705.1 of Seriola dumerili. NCBI lineage: Eukaryota > Metazoa > Chordata > Actinopteri > Carangiformes > Carangidae > Seriola > Seriola dumerili. The sequence goes on along the minus strand of NW_019174376.1, from coordinate 381,148 downwards.
GTAAAATTGGCAAATTACTATTTTTAAAAAAAACAAAAACCTTTTTAACAAAGAAATAGTCTGGCATATCAACATGTGAATTGTCATTTTTACACTTAGATTTTTGTACAAACTAAACAAACAAGATCATTTCTTTTAATTAATGAGCTTTACAGGTATTTGTCAGCAGATTTTGTTACTGTTGGACAGAACCAGATTAGCTGTCTTCTCAGTCTAAGATAACTACGTGTTGGCAATAGCTTCACATTCAAGGGAGAACTATGGGAGTAGTATGAATTTTCTCATCTGACTCTCCATCAGATAGCTAGAGGGCCTATTTCACAAAATTATGAACTTTTGCTTTAATGTGGCAGTGCACTATCACCACTTACATTCTGAGTAAAACAGTCTTTAATTGTGTCCCTCCCTCTATAAAACACAACATTTGCCAATAATGTGAAGTTTGAGAGACAAACTGAGAATATAAAGCTTCAACATGCACATTCAATTCACCAGCCTCTATTGAGACCTAACAGTCATGTTCAGTTTACCAAGGCATCCTGAATGTGACCAACGACAAGCAAACATTCAAAAACGGCGGTGCTGTTTGTGTTTTTTCTGCGTTTGAAAGCTCTATTCAGCACAAAAACGGTGACTTCTTGCTGCTAGTACCTCTGTCATATCTCATGAGTTCTGCTCAGCTTTGATTCTTCTGTCATTACTTGTTAATAAAGGTAGAAAATAACAGTCCTGGCCCTGGCCATCTCTTTAATGACAAGCTCCATTCTTCAGTGTGTTTGCCTGCAGGCTCGTGGTTCGGCTACAGCGGTCACCATGCCTCAGCAGACTGCGCTTCATCCTTTCATCTTAGACAGCACTGATCAATGTGAGATCAGAAGGCAAACCACTTCATCTGCTGTCTGCCTGTGTGAGTGTATCTCTTCCCCTTAGCATGTAATTGGCTATGCCCCCGAGGCTAAAAGTCTTCTAGTCTCTAGTAATCACTGTGTTCAAGTCTCCTCTCGGGAGATTGTGAAGTGAATGGAAACACTATTCTTTGACAAATCTTCCGCCTTTTTTGGGTTAAATGTAAACATACACATATCATACAAGTAGATAGTATAATTTTGAGTAATTGTGGGTATGGGCCATCTAACAAATGGCACATGTTAGTTTTAATAGTGATAGATCAGCCCAGAATACACAAACGGTGAAGAGCCTGTAACAATCATGAGGTGAAATGTGTGGAAGCAGGAAAAAAGGGGGGAGTGAGCTTCAAACACACAAGTCTGACATGGCTGTAACCAATAATGCAATACAGTGGACTTTTCATCAATATTACATTTCTCGACCTCCAACAAGAGTTTTTCACACTAGCTAAAAAGCAGCAGGTCACCAGTATTCATGAAAACATCAAATATGGTTTCTTACAGCAAACTATCATGACTTACATATACATTTCTGTAGTATCGAGCAAGAATCAATTGTAGGGTGTGATAAAGAAATATAAAACTGCAAAAAGTACTAAATAGCTTTGTGAATTTTAAATATCTATCCATTGTGTATGTGTAAAAATGCTCTCAGAACATTAATTTAAGGTTAAAGCTGCAAAGATTTAACAGTCTTAAAGTCTTTAGGTAATTTGTTTCATATAACAGTGAATAACCAAACTCTCAGTGTGACTAATTCTGTTGTAGCTTTACTTCAGCAAAGCCTCAATTTTCATTTATTTCATACTCATGCTTCAGTCAGAGTTAGATTGGTTCACTATTAAGTGGCACAATATCTTGAAACCAACACATCAGAGGAAAGACACCAAGGCAACTCAGTGTCAAATGGTAATGGATAAATCACAAAGATCTGAACAAGAGGATTTTTAGGATCAATTCAAGAAAGGTTGGTAAAGCATTTAAAGTCAGCCATAAGATTAAACCTTTTGACAAGGTCTTATGTTTTCTACAGAGCCTCTTCATTCATGTACCCACTCATCATCTGTTGTGGGACACAGCAAAATGAGAACAAGTGACCTACTCATCCAGAGACAACACTTCAAACTTGAGAAAATACTCAAGCAAGTTTCTTTTTTTATACAGTATACAATATACTTCACGTTTTGAAACTAGGGTGTAGTCCAGGACATCATCCATTTTATAAACATCTAAAGTATATCCAAATATCTGTTCCCCAAATAAACCGGAACAAGTCTTAAGCAGAATGTCTCTGTGAGTTCAAAAAGTAAAACTTGTTCTTTTGATTTGAGATGCCCATGTCAAGTAATAATTATCTCATGAGTAAAACTTTCTACCAGACACGACATTTCAGCTCAGGGTTCATTGGACTGCCTTTTTGGCATTGGAAAGCTTCTGAGAATGCTTCAAAATTTTGGAGAGATCCGAGCACTCTGAAAACAAAAGAAAAACACAAGATTAAGGGGGATAAAGGCTGAAATATGTTATGAAAGTTAGGAGTACTGTTAAGTATGCACCCAGCCAGTCCTCATATTTCAATCAGCAAACGGAGCTGCATTGATTCCAGTGCTATAATGAGTTGTGCTTTGGCACAACAGAATACAGGAGTAATTGGCTTATATTTACAGTGTGGTGAATCTTTAAATTTTACGAGGAAAAGAGCCAGAGGGGTCCCGCTGCCTGTCTGCTGTTTCATGCTGTTCAGGTGGTGTACAGTGGGTTTTTCCACTGAACACGGCTGTTTGCTGTGCTGGGAAGTTACACTATGAGAGCGATGAGAATGAACCGAAACGGAAAAGGTGTGCCAATAAACCAAAACAATGACTTCTAAAGATGGTAAAAGATCCTGTAGAGCTCAGGTGACCTGCAGAGTCAGGTGGTAATTCAATGTGGTTTCATCACCACAAGCGACCACTTTCAAATTTGAGTAGTGAGTGATCCACTATTAATATAAAAATATCAATTATACACTTTAAAAGTTTTATTTAATACATAGGGTAAGTTAAATTTAATAAAACAAGGTGTATTTTGTATGCTGTATTTTTTATCCATCAATGACTAGAGTTTTTCTAAAATATATTCAGTCAGGAACTCCAAAAAATACATCAACAATATGGATCCCATTTTGAAACTGACATAATACAGTGATGTCTCACTTAGCACTACCTGCTCTAGTTATTTTACAATAGATTCTTCTATTTCCAAATAACGCAGTTGTACTTCATCAGTTAGATCAGTCTGAATACTAAATTCTCACTGGTTTTGAAAAGTTATCGGTGCACCTCTGATGATAGCAACAGATCATACTGAAGCTCCTTACCTGTATTCTAAGGGACTGTGTGAGTCAGTCTTGATGGACTGGCTGGCATACTCAGGCCGATAAGCACCACACCACACCTGGAAAAATAAAAGATTACAGAAAAGGACAGAGAGAAGAAGAGAGTATTTATATTTTTTAAATGTTTTAAAAAGTGTCTTTGCAGACTGTTATTATTAGAAATACAATTTATAAATCACAAAATTAATATTTCACCTGAAATATAACTTCTGCTTATACTATAAATTATAGCACAAGCTATATAGCTTTTATGTGCAAGTTTGGTCCAAGTTGTTTTACTCATGTACTGACTTGTAACGTTGACCATCTCAGTGTAGAGCAGGTTCAGTTTTTAGGCCTTCACAGCAAACATTCACTTGGGCTTGAGGATGGTCAAAGGTCAAGGTCACTGTGACCTCGCAAAACATGGTTTTAACCTTGTGAAGGCAATATCTCAGTAATGCTGTGAGGGACTACGTTCAAATTTGGCACAAAGACTCACTTAGACTTAAGGATGAACTGATTAGATTTCTGTGGTCAAAGGTCACTGTGACCTCACGTCTTGAATGTATATCTCAAAACCACCTTTAGTTCATTTCTTCAGAGTTGGCACAAACTTGGACTCAAAGATGAACTGATTAGATTTTGGTGGGAAAAGGTGAAAGGTCAACATCATGATGACCTCATGTTCTTGAATGCGATATATCAAGAATGCCAAGAGGGAATTTCATTACATCTGGCATGATCATTCACTTGGACTCAAGGATGAGCTGTGACCTCACAAACACGTTTTTGGCCATAACTAACAAATTCATACGCTAATTATGACACCATTAAATACAAATATCTTATGGGATAAAATGTTGAAGTGTTGATATTTTATATCTAAATGGTCAAAGGTCAACTTCACTGTGACATCATAATGTTCCCTAAAAACACTTATAACCGTTATTCAATGCAGTAACTCAGGAGGGGGAGACTGTGATCATATTTCCTCCAACTTTGCGAGTTGGCGCAGTCATACAACCATGAGGACATAATTCTAGTCTGCTTATGCTTTACATTCCCTGGCACCCCAAGCCTGTTTACTTTGGTAGGTCTTCTCATCTCCTATGTGTATAGCTGAACACTGATTTATTCTGGGATTGCTCCAGTGTACCACCCCTTGACCCTCTCCCTTTGTCCCAGTGTTGAATTCTCAGCACCAAACATCTACTGAAAAATGCTTCTCCTGAACTTTGGCTCTCAACTCCAGGTGGGGAAAATATTATCTGCCCTACCCTGTCTGCTGAAATAACACATCCAGAAACAACATGTTCCCATAGTATTCTCATTTACTTGGGCAAAGTTAAGAAAGAACAGTTGCTTGTGATCCATGTCTAGACCAGGTAGATACGGCTCTTCACCCTTCATCTCCACCCACTTCAGATAAGCCTGTAAATGCACACAAACACACACACACACACACACACACACACACACACACACACACTTAAAAACAGAGTTCAGGTGTGCATAAACTTTATTATTAGCATTTTAGAGTTCGTCATTATTGCCTAAATAGTAACATGTAGTTTTGTGCTCTTGCTGCTAACATCCAACCTTATACGCTTGACGAACCCCTCCGTTGTCTGCGATGTTCTCCCCCAAAGTGCTTATTCCACTGACCTGCAACCGCACACAACAGCATGAAAACACTCACACTGTGTGATCACTAAATACATGGCTTACATAGTCAGGGATTACTGCAGAGACAAAACCTCTCATTTCATACATGCCACTGGGTGCTTACGTTTTGTCCACCTGCTAGTTTCCAGTTGAAGTTGCCATATTGTTGCACCATGCACTGTGACTGCTCTTTAAAATGCTCAGCAGAGTAATTACTCCACCAGTTTAGCATATTACCATCCTTGTCAAAATTACGACCTGTAAAGAAACATAATGCATTAAGTAAAGAACTGTTTGCCAAACATGGCACATGTGTATTTGAGAGGCAAATTTGAAATCAGTTGTTATGATAAGGTGACCACAACTGATAAGCTGTATTTATCTGTTTGGGTTTCCCAAAATATCCACAGTGAATCACCATTGTCATCAAATCCATGTGTGATCTCATGGCCAATAACCATTCCTATTCCTCCAAAGTTAAGGGCCTGATGCTGATGTTTACTGAAGAAAGGCGGTTGCAGGATTCCTGCAGGAAACACTGCACAGACATAAACAACAGGAGTTAAAACACAACACATACTGGCAAAGGCACTAAACAGGATTACAATGAAGAGAGACTGTTACAATGTAAAAACAATCTCTAATTTGACACGCAGGCCCCCGGTGGCCTCATTGCCTCATGTAAACCTCCTACCTATCTGGTTTCTGTTGGGTGAGTAGAATGCATTCACCACAGCAGCACCAATGATCCACCTGAGGAGTGATTGAGAAATGGATTAAAACTGAAAACTGCATTTGTAGCTGGAGGAAGCACCTGTTCACTTCATGCATGGAGCATATTTTGTACCATGAAACAATATATTCAAACCCTCCTCTTCAATTTTCTTTGAGAGTTACTTGATGAGGACACAGAACATCTTTTTCTTGTAACTATGAAAGCAGCAAATTACATCAGGATATTCGATGCATCATGTCCATTTTATAAAATCAGTTACATTTTGGCTAAGCTCAACCTTGTTTCTTTTCCTGGAAAAAGAAAGTGCAAATATGTAGGATTGTTTTTCAAACCATTTTTGTCTAATCAACCTCATTTAAAGAGGGACTTAGTAACTACAGATGTCATTTTTCTGCCTCGCACTTTAACTCAGAGCACTAAGACAACATGGTGACTGCCTGGACGGTTTGTACTGTCAGATGTATCAGCAGCTTACAAGTCTGGGTCAACTGGTTCTCTGAGCTTCTTCAGACTCTTGTGCGCTTCAGACTTGAGGTTCTCCAGAATGTTCTCAAAGTAGTGTTCTTCACTAAAGTTTAGCTGGAAAGAGAAACAGGATAAATCAGACATCAGTGCTAAGTGCATCTTTAAGTTATTCACAGTGTGGCCTGTAGAAATAGTCTCATTTTTTACTTACGTGAGCATATTCCTGGTCAAGTTTCTGGTTGCTTTCCTGTAGAATATGATCTGGATAACCAATATGCTCCTTGATTGCCATGGCCTACAAGAGATGCACAACAATCTGTATTACCATACCTAACATCTAGACAAGATACACCCTTATTTTCTCAGCTTGACTACAAACTGTACTGTACCTTCTCTCTCGCTTTCTCTTTCGAGGGAGCATCCATCCAGCTTAACTCCTCCAGTGTTTCCACATAGGCTTTCTGGATCTTACTGATAAGGTCACTGACCTGTGAACATATGATACAAATACAAAGACTGTAACCATAATTCCAATACAGAGATGCATTTTCATAATTAGAAGCCCCCAGGTAACCAAAGCTGCATTTTGTGTGTAAAAAATAATGTGATTTATTTTAAGAAATGCACTCTGAATGTACCAGCCACATACTCTAAATTTTATTAAAGCATAATATTTGTCAACAATTATACCTTCTTCTATGAAGACATATTTTATATTATCACAACTGTGTTTTACTATACTATCATTCGTTATCTGCTTATCCAGCAGCTTCCATCTATGGCTACCCACAGGTGGAGTTACAGTTCTTGACAGATATATTAATAAACACTTATATATGCTTACAACTACATGATCTTGCATTATAAACCATATTTTGAATGTCTGTATACTGCTTGTGACTGCCAAATAGGGGGATTTAATGTAAAGTGCTGCTAATGTATTTATAATGAATCTGGAATAGTTATAATTGCAGCGTTATTACCACTATATGTGTAACATTTCGATGTGCCATGAAATGCATTTAGGACTAGATAGGTTTGTGTTATAAAACAGAAAAGATATTTTGTCTTACAAAAGTGGTGTCAAAAAAGTGTTGAAATTTAGAGGAAATAGAGGAGCTAATGACTCAAAATTTATGTTCTTGATTCAGTGGCACATAATGTAATGTGAAGCTTGAAAAGTGACACTTGGCCCCTCAAAATCAATTTGTCGCACATAATGTATGTCATACCATGAATTTCTTTGTATAATAGCTTGCACACCAGAGTTTGACGTAAACTTCTGCCGTGGTAGTCATTGATTTCTATGCTCTAAGGAAGATTTGTTTCTGATTTGTTCATAGAACAAAAAGACTCACCATTCGCTTACTTTCTCCAGCAAAGGTCTCACGCACATAAAGAGCTCCAACTGCGTTCTCCATGCTGCTCTGGACGTAACGGACACATTCCCGCCACCAAGCATCCTCCACAGTGGTCCCATAGAGAGTCTGTCCATACACACAGACACACACTGTAATATTGTTTTTTTTTGTTTGTTTGTTTTTACCTTGTTAGGCTAATCTGTGTTGCTCTGTTATGCCATGCACATCGCACCTTCCTGTAACGGGCTCTGGCATCTTTGAAGCGACGGCTCAAGCTATTAACTCTGTCAATGATGAGCTGCCAGGTGAGGTAGTTCTGCATAGTTCTGCAAACATAGATTGTTTTTGTTTTTCTCGTGCTAGATTGAAGCGGTTCTGTAGTAACTTAATCATCATGGACTCGTGTTTGCATATCGCTCTTGGGCTGACCTGACACTGTGTCTGGAGAGAACGTCATTCATCTTTTCAAGGTAGGGAGAGCTGTACACCACCACCTCTTCCTCTAGCTGGACCTCAATGGACACGCTCGACAGAACTCCTTGAATAAATCGTGTCCAGTTGAAACCCTGGCAAACAAAAGGCAAGACATTGTTTTTTAACATGTGTAGCTTTACTAGATACATACCATGTCTACTCCCTGAAAAATGCCGATTGTTTGCCTATATGATTCATATATCGAATACCATGTGGACTATGAAAAGACCAGCAACAACAATGAAAATAAACAAAGTACTTACCTGCTCTGTCCCTGACAAAAATCTAATATCTCTGTATGTCATACATTTTAGAAATTTGTCAGTAAACCAAAACAAACACTTATGCTGTACACAGCCACACATTAAGCTTCCAGGTACAGCAAGTCTTCTAAGTGACGCCTTCAATTACCATGTACAAGCAATCATGTAGTGAGTAAACATTAACATACAAGGTGTCATTATGTACAAAAAAATGGACATGACCAAGGCACAAAGTACATCACCTCACACTGTGACATTTCCTCTGCAGAGTCCTTTATTTTCTACACCAGGACGCTTTGGAGTGTATTATCACACACATACGGCCACAGGCAGTAAGAAACACAGTCACACCTTCATCCACTGTTAAATTTGGTTTTCAGTCACTTTAACTCAGTTAGTTTCACCTGTGAGAGTTAACAAGAGTGTTGCACCCAGCAGAGCTACTGTTGCTATGGTTACGAGGAGTCTAATATACTGTATCTTGATTATTGCTACCTGAAACTACAGTGTGTTTTAGGTTCCTCTTGTACAGCTTTAAAGGACTCGTCCAACATTTTGGGGAAATACACTTCATTTGCTTTCTTGCCAAGAGCTATGTGAGAAGATTGGTGCTAAATATGAAACTAGAATCAGCAGCAGTTTAGCTTAGCTTAGCATAAAGACTGTAAACGGAGGGACACATCTAGCCTGGCTCTGTCAAAGGTAAAATCTACCAGCACCTCCAAAGCTCTGGTAAAGAAGCAATGGGAACAGTCTGATCATGTTTCACTATAGAATACAGGCCTACATTGATATTTTAATTCACTTTATTTAGTAGCCTAGAGGTGCGGATTGTTTTAATTGATATATCGTATGACATTAATATCAACATAAGATTTTTTTCTTTACCCTGCAGCCCCCTTTTAAAAATGTAACAATCCAAACAAAATATCCCTGACAGTGTGCCTGACTTACTTAATTGCCCTCTGTAGTTCCCCACTATGTGGCCTTGCTGAAAGGCACCTCAACAGTAGGCCTACTTGTTTTGTAAGTGGAAACATCCTCATTCACTCATTCAGTTTTTACACCAAAACTGTCAAAGATACAGTAGTTATGTGATTTGAACCAGTGAACTGTCTGCACTCTGAATATGAAATGCACAAGAAGTGAAGAAGTAAATCACACTTACATTAAAGCTGAATGTGCTCTGTAGTTCACCAAGTGTCATCTTGTTGTAGAGAACAGTGACATCTTGGCGCTCCTCTGCTGGTGATGTGGCCTATCCAGCAACAGGAAGGAAAAAAAACCCTATATAAACTGATGCTTTATTATATATTCACATTTTGTTCTTCTTTCATCAGCAGAGTCTAATTTGTCATGCTGTTGACAGGCCCCCAAAAAACAACAAAAAAACAGGTGAAGGCTTGGCTGATCTCCTAGGTCTACACTTAATGTAGCCTGGTTCTTTCATTCACTCGGAGCAGAGAGGAGGTGCTCATTTTTCATCTTGTCATTATTCATTTTCCTTAACCCTTGTCCCACAATTCCATTTCCTGTTGTGGCTGGCACTCACATTGGCAATGTCTGTCTCCAGCTCCAGCACTTGCATCATTTCCTCCCACACACGGTCGTCATCCTGAGTCAAGTTCCTGTCCTCTCGGGTTATCTTTGCAATGGAAACCATGAAATGTAGGTAGGCCTCTCGAACCTATGGTACAATAAACATAAATTTTGTTTCCAGTGCAAAATCAAGGTTGTGTCAGGAAATACATTTTTAACTGCCAATTCAGCCAGATCATGTTTTTCAGTTATAGCTATTCATATCTAGCCATGCAGGCAGTGCCAGTTAGATATGAGTTTGATTGTTGTTGTAGTTTTGTTGCTGCCAACCCAAGGTGAATGGAATTATGGTTATGCTTAAAAACTCAACAGCAGTACTTCTTTACATAGTCCTCACTATGTAACATCAAAACTATTGATCCGGTGGGAAGATCCAATGAAACTGTACCAAGGACAGCGGGTTTGAAAAGAAAAATCGTTGCTAAATTCCAGTAACAAAAGTCCATTCACCTCCATTGTACTGAGATGAAAACAGAAATCTTGTAGAAGGATATCTCGAAATCTCAACAAATAAAACCAAAGCTATTTGTATGATTAGATCATTAGGCATCACCTTTTTGTAGTTTCCATCATTGAAGTAATAGTCTCTTGATGGCATCCCAAGTCCTGGCTGGTCAATCTAATCAATACACAAGAATAGCAATTATGCATTTTTATACATTTATAATCTTTTCATAATATTTAAGTTTTGTGTATTTTAACAGTATCATTAAAAGATAAGGCAGGCAATGCTCTATACTTTTATTATATGGTCAAAATCTCATGAAAACACCAAAATCAACTGAATTCCAAAGCCTGATATGGCTCATTCCTCTGTGCCATTTATTTCCATTGTTCTCCAAACACTATTAAAAACACATTATTGAAACAAATGTTTCTTCATTCTGATGAACTTGGGCATTGTAGGTTATTTTGCATGTATCCCACGCACACTGTCCTGCTGCCATAAATATAAATTGTGACGTCTTCAGTAGAAACTAAGGTGCTTCGAGCTGAGTGCCACAGTCAGGGAGGGTTAGGGTTAGAAAGTAATGAGAGATACACCACCACAAAAATATAAAATAATGCCAACCTTATCTAGGCTATAATAACTGCATGACGGTTGTTACCTGTTATTTTTGCTATGATAAACAGTGATCTTACATAAATGATATGACGCCTGGAGTCCCGGTCATCTGTCCACACGTACATGTCCAGCAGAACCTTCTTGTGGAAACGAGCAGTAAGTGTGGCCAGTGTGTCCTCAAGGCTCCATGCTTCCTCTGCAACATTAGAAGAAAATGAGTACTTCTATTTAAATGCATTTGTCTAAACACTGTAAAGAACTAGTAAATGTAGCAGGTTGCACCTCTCTGCTGCTCATTTAACTGTGTACTCTGTACAGATATGCGTGGATAATTCAGTTTGAGCCACCATCCATGATTACATTTACTTAAAGTGGCAAGAGGCTGGAGCTTGGGGAAGAGCAGCGTAGACTATTTAAAGCATCCTTCACAGTCCTGATTGAGGACCTGCTCCTCTACCCACTCATCACGCTCCCAAGCTCCACACCTGACTGCTCAGCTGAAGAGCATCGGTCGGCCTCTTGATCCCACCAACAAAGCTCATACTCAGCAATTCACTGAGTGCAAATATAGCAACACAGGCCCTGTGTGAGCACATGTATTTGAGTAAGAAGTGAACACGAGTGCTTGTTTGTGTGGATGTGTTGCATACGCACGTTTGCCTGTTTGCACAGAAGAGACTGTAGACTTTAATCAGTGTGTGGTATAGAGGCATTTCTACCTGTAGTGGTGTTCCAGTCATCTGACGCCACAGGCCAGTCTCCGATACTCTCAATGAGCTTCAGGAGGGGTTGGGAGTCACGATGCTCTATGAGGCCTGCAGGTAAAATATCATGTTCTATAACATACAACAGCCACACTGCAGTCTGTCTACTATTCATCCTTATTGAGAGTGAAAGTTCACTCTCAACCTTTGAATCAGCTTTTCACGAAAACAATCTCACCATCTTAAATTTTAAAGCATGAAAAGGGTTGACACATTTTTATTTTGTTTAAATTGTCAATTATGAGCACAGGGGAAAAAATGTACAGACATTTCAGTTATACCTTCTTCAGTGTGCAATAGTCTTCAGTTTCATGGTTGAATCCTTTTTACTTTTCGCCAACAATGAATGTCAATCATCTTATTACGCGCCTCCAGAGGATGCCTCTGGTAACAGGTAGCCACCTGTACACCTGCTGGTTAATAAGCTGGATCCAACCATGATACTGAAGGACTACTGCACAATGCACACTGAAGCGAGCATAGCCAAAAAGCCTGTGCATTTTGTCCCTTTGCTCAGACTTGACAATTTAAACTGAAGGTAATGTCTAATTGATTTGGGTGTGTTAAACCTTTTGCGCTTTGGACTTTGGTTATACGCACCATAGTCATCTTCTAATCTCAAATCTCATTTCTATGACAACTGGGCAACTCCATCTCTGAACTGGTTTCCCATCATACTTTCACACTTTGCATGATCAATAATAGGTATTAAATAGCATTCTATGTAGTATTAAAAAGGTCTTTAAAAATCAGAAACACTAACTGTTTTTGTCAACATACTTTATAGAAAAATACTAATTTTTAGTCTGAGCAAAGAGATCCTTACTCTCATTCATGCAGGAGCTGTAAAGAACTTTGGCCTTTCTGATGGCATCCCTGTCCTGTTCGTTCTCCATCTCGAGAACACCTGCAACAACAAAACATGTGCAAACATTTCCGCGCTGAGTAAAACCCACGCACGTAGCTCTGAATACTGCAGCCCACTGACCACCACCAAAGATTAAACCCATGACCCCGGCATTGTACCACTGTGCCAGCTGACCTTTCAGGACAATCTCCAGCTTGTCCCTCAGAATGTCAAAGACGCTGTGGCGGGAGCTGGTCTCCGGGATGACATGGCGCTCCAGCCAGCCCCCGCAGGCGTACTGGTAGAAATTATCGCATGGCTTCACAGATGTGTCCATGTTCTGCAAGAGCCGAGCCGCTTTAAAGGTGTCACAGAGAAAACAGAGGAGAGAGAGAGACAGAGGGACGGGATGGTGAAGAGCCATGTGTTTTTTTTTTTTTTTTTTTTTTTTTTTTTTCAAGGGTGGGGGTTTGTTTTTTTTTTTTTTTTTTTGTTTTTTGCAAGGATGGGAGTTGACTTTGTTTGCCAAATGAAACAGCAGGGACGCAAAGAAAAAGCAGCTCCGCTCACCTGCAGTAACACAGTCCGCAGTTGTGCACACATTGTTGGGGTTGGAGCGAAACAGCTGGCCTGGAAAAGTCAGTATATGTCAGTATGTGAGACTCTTTGACAAACTACACCCCAACTGCCGCAAGGAGGATGTTGCTGTGTAAAGTATGGCGCTAAATCTACTCTAGCCTACATCTATAGTCTGTGTGTGACAGGCAATGTCTATGTCAGCAATGACTCTTTCACTTTTGTGTGGCTCTGCTGATCAGGCAGTAAAGGGAATTACAGTATTACAGTGACTATCAGAGGTGCAGGCTTGGATATGACACACGCCCAACCCACTTGTCCCACAGTTTATCCTGTGTTCAGTTTACAGGATTAAAAAAGTCTCACCTCCTCCTGTTGAGCTCCTTGACACACTCGGCCTGTTGGATTGTTCTGAGTTGGATGGAAGAAACAGAAACACAGTCAAGACGAGTTTACTGTAAATTATAACGATAATTACAATTGGTTGCATCAGGTGGTAACCTTTAAAGCAGGAGGAAATGCAATTAAGTTTTATATGCAGCATTATAATTGTGTTTGCAAGCGCACACAAAAGATTTAAAAGAACCTGGAGGAATAGATGCAGTTAAAGGTTAGGCCTCTGTGTGTGAGTGTGTGTGTGTGTGTGTGTGTGTGTGTGTGCATATGTAGTCAGAAAACAATTGGTATTATAAAGCAAAACTAATTTGCTAACTTTGGTGAGTAACATTAACCTTCAAACTATGTGAAAGGTTATCCGATGACATATGTGCATCAGTGTTGCACAAAACATATCATGGTCATTTCTGAAGACATTTTCTAGGGTCAAGATCACTTCCTGTGTCAAGGCCAGGTTGCAATCACTAAAAACAACACAGAGTAGGGAGACACTTCATTGCTGCTGTCATCTGTAATATCTGGATCTTTCCACAGTGAGTCATTACCTTTCACAACCGTTGTGTAGAGGACTACCAGCCCCGCCAAGGCACAGCTGACCAACAGCAGCAGCACGGACAGACCGATTTCTGCAACAGTCCAACGACGCTTTCCAGGTTTACTTGATTTCTCCATGATATCCATTTGGCTTTCGGATTTGCCCATATTCCTCCTGACTGCCGGCTCTGTGGGAAAGACACCGTTAGAGTGTGGGATGGTCCAGGCAGGAAGCTGTGTGTGTTTATGTGTGTGTGTGTGTGTGTGTGTGTGTGTGTGTGTGTGTGTGTGTGTGTGTGTGTGTGGGCTGTGCAGTGATCCATCGGTAAACTGTGCCAGCTGACCTGCAGTGAGTGAGCTTCAACTGCTGAACACCTACAACAACTTCACCGACAGGAGTTGTGAAACTGTTGGTCTCGTTGCACAAAAACAGTTTGTCACTCTTTATTTCCTTCACTCTTTTTAATCTCTCTAAGTAAATGTTTCAGCCCAGGTTTTTATAGTGTAATTTATAGTTGCATTACTATTTTTAAGCTCATGAAATCCATTAAAGTTGCTTTTGGGTTCTTCCTTCCTTTCCTTTCTCACCCTGAAAAATCAAGATAGCATCAATAAAGCTAAATAGCTAGTAGGCTGATTCATTTATTTATCATCAAAGTTATCTTAATATGAGAGGGATTCAATTTGAAAGGAATTGGGAGATTTAGTAGGAGAGTTTCATTGTCAAATGAAATTGTAATGTACCTTAAAAGTATATCATGAAACATTGATTCCCAACATGAGGGTTCAGGACCCAACAAAGGGTTACACTATGATTAAAGGAATAAGAAATAAATAGAATGAAACGTTGATATTGGATATTGGTTCTTTAAAAGAAGCCACCAAGTAAAAAGGCAATACATATGATTGATTGTCCATTTTAAAGGTAGTGTGGTAGCTGTTACACAATTTTGTTATCTAAATTAACAACATACTGTAAGTGACATTATATTCTTGGTTGTTAAACTGATTAGTTTGGTTCTACAAGTCTCAGCCCACCTGTTTTAACTAATAACCTGACCATGTTCAATACATTTTACTCAGTGTATGAGTTCATTTTAGACATTATTTCTCACTTTATCATTGAGCTCCATCTGTTGTTAATATAATCTGGGACAGAGAGTCGTTGTGTGGAGGGAATGTAACAGTAATGCTGGAAACAATTTGGCAAACAGTAAATTAACCATTAAACTTACTTTCACTGATCATTATTGTTTGACATAGTTGCCCCCCCACCTCTCTCCCATCACGAACACACACAGACACAAAAACAGACACACGCACACACGCACATGCACGCACAAACCAACCCTGTACAATAATTATGGACGTGTGAACACAATATTGCAAATGAGCATTTGTGCAGGGGACGAAACGGCAATCACCCGTGGCTTTCAGCCGCATTGCTTCAGTCTATTCACTCTGCAGCACCTGTTTCTCCATAACCAGCCACATTGCCCTATCATTAGGCCTGACAGAGATCGGGCTGTAAATCAGAGGTTCACACTGCTGTGCCCCATTAGCCCTTCCTGATGAATACTCATGGGCACATATCTGGCACTACAGTGATGAAGGGCAGGCAGGGGCTTGTTAGAGCTTCACTCTCATCCTCGGCATTAGACTGCACAGAAATGCTCTCTGAGGCAAAATCCTGGTTTATTGCAATAAAGACAGGCCTCACTTTATAGGAAACTGTGCCATAACGTGCAGATTACTGTGTCACTACAAGATTTGTTTCCTAGTGGGAAGAGTTATTTACATCTTTAAATGTCCTCAGATCGCTGTGCTGGCTTTATGTCTACCGCTCTCTGCTTGACAGAATCTAGTTTGTAAATATCTATAGTAATGTGCAAACTGTATTTATAACCAACTACAAACACCATAAATATTAAGTCGGTGGCTCATTTCCAGCACAATACAGCGTAACGGTAGACTTTGACAAAAAGGGTAAAAATAAAATCTTAATATGTTAATCCTTGGTGAAATGGCTTTATGCTAGGATTTTTCTAATCATAGTAATAATTCAGACTCACTGGCTTTCTAATAAATGGCATTAGATATGCACAAACTACAAAAACATTCTGTCAATCAATTATATTTGGTGTTTTAAACACATTTGTAGAACTATGACAGATTTAGAGAAAAATCAGTGTCTGTATCTGGTTTGATGTGAGCATAGTGCTCATACATTTCATAATAATGGCAGCCTAAGAAATGAAATAAATGTCATTTTGGTTTTATAAATGCGCTAACCTTACAGAACATCATGTTTTGTTTAGATGAAGGAGACCAACAATAATCACAAGCACTGTCCTGTACTGCTTTAGCTTTTGATTATTTAATTCTAGCTTCTTTTGAGAAATATCTTATTACACATCAGGTATTTTTTTATTTTTTATTCAAAACTTGAAATAGCATTTGACTGTGGGGAAAAAATAGTAAATGTACCGTCCATGTTACCCATTGCATGCACTGCTGCTCATTCAGTAAATATTATTTATATTACTTTCCTCCTTGCCAACACAAAATGGTAAAAAGTAATAATCTGAAAAGGATAATAATGACACAAAACCCAAAAAATCTACACCCTGGATAAGGACTACATCATGTAGAATGTGATCAATCTGAACAAATTATATGATTGTTCAAATTTGTTTAAACTGGATTTTCTGAAAACATGAAGAGCTACAGTATGAGACATTTGCTACTTGTAAATCAAAAGACCTTTTTTTTCCCCTGAGTAGAGTGTGCAGAGTGTCCTGCAGAGATTCACCAACCAGATGGGAAGGACAACCCCTGTGAGCCTGAGAGATAAAGCCCAGAATAAACAGGACTCGAAAGAGCTCACCGCTGTGAGTGCAGGGTAACGGTCGACCCCAAGTGTATCTGGGAGTGTATCTGCATTTTTATCAACTACAAAAACAAAAAAACCGGCAACAGAGTAAGAAGCTGCAGTGACAGAGGGGAAAATGTGCTTCTCTTCCTACTCTTCCTGGTCTAAACAACGCTCTAGCTTTGTGCAAACAGAATCAAAGTGAATCTTCAAACTTAACTAACTCACACCATTATCAACTTCATCAAGCCGTCACACTCAGTACATCACTCCTTGGTAGATGCAGGAACTGAGTACATCGTCAGTCAGATCTTGGAGAATGTCCTTATGGAGTGCATTCACTGTTTCATATCTGTCCTGAGACTGCTGACAATCTGTCACCACCTTCACTTGTCTGCAAATAGTACTGAACAGAAGACACTCAGCTCACGATGACGCATGATAACATGCTAATGTATGTACTGAAGTGTATTTGAATGCTGAAAATAAGGGCACAAACTACATCGTCAGTGCCTGTGAATCTTTGAACTGAACTGAATGAAATGATTCGATTCAGCAAAGTGACGTGACACTTCCGCTTCCACACCCAGTGTCGCTGAGTGAGTGAGTGACCAAGTAAGATCAGGAAATGATGCATTTCGCTGGTTCAAATCTTTCTCTCTTTTTTCACGTCAGTTCAAAGACTCAGAGACTGACAACGTAGTAGGTGATCACAGCGCGGCTCACAGCGCCATGATGTTACCAGGCGTCTTTTGTTCAGTTTAATACAAAACTAAGCCTCTATAAGCACTGTTTATAGGCTTCACTGCTCAGAAACCACCTGACGGCAACAGAGCTCTTGCATCATGATTGTTTCTGTGGCTCTTTCTTTCAGCAAGCTTTTAACAAGGAAGTATAATACTGTCTATTATGGCCGAGCTGGCATTTACATTTTCCATTATTTAAACGGGTTAAAATCTTGTTGAGATTAAAATCTCTCACAGTTAATACAAGCAACATAAACAGTCCGCTGTTAGACAAAAACAATAGCCAGTTGAGATACATGACCACATATGACTTAGTAAAACTAAAACTAATATAAAAACAAAGTACTATTTACAGATTCTTTAAAAGGGATTTAAATTCACAACATTAATCAGCTCTGACAATTTCAAGTCCTCCTATACATTGCTCCAGTAGAGAAGGGCAGTGTACTTTTTCTGCCCTACTCTACATCCTGATGTGGGGAACCGACATCTGCAGAACACTGTGAGAACACGGGCCGTATTGGGTTTCATTTCTACACAGGTAGGCAGGCGCTCTGAGCCCTCTGAGTGAGAGGAGCATCAACGCAAAAAGCTACGGTGACACAAATGGTTCAGTTTTACTCAGTTCAGCTTGAGGATTTAATGTTAAAGACTTGTTCGTTTTCCAGTGAGTGACAGTATTCAGAGTATGTCCGCAGCACTTTTGACAGGAACAAAAACCAGTATGTAAGCATATGATATGATGCAGGAAACATAGTGGTGTAGTTGAACAGGTAAGGGGTTCAGTCTGTTAAAAAAAAAAAAAAAATCCTTTCTCTGAAAGTGAGACTAATCTGTAGTAAATGTTTTGAGATCCCTTTTGTTTTAAGCGCATTAAGATTACATGCAACTGTGTCCAGCGACTGGTACTGTTCTTGTCTAAACTTGGTGTTCCAAACAAAACGAGGATTAACTCTCAGGTCAAGCTGTGCCAACAATCGGCACACTTTCTCCAGGTCAGTGTTATTCACAACTGACCGCATGCCCTCACTTTTATAATAATGACATCCTCCACATGCAGAAATGTCCAAACAGCTTCAAATCTTGGAGAATGTCCTTGTGGAGTGCATTCAGTGTTTCAAATCTGTCCCAAGACTGCTGACTGTCTGTCACCAGTGTCCCACCTCTGAACCACCTTCACTTTGGGACTTGACTGCAAACAGAAATCTAATCTCAAGGATCCAGAGGCTTACCTTTTTTTGTGTGGATGGTTGAAGTCCCTGAGCCGTTTCCCCCACAGCGCGCTAATATCTCAAACACCCCTGCTGAGCATCCACTCAGAGCTGGTGTGTAGAGAAATGAGTCTGTGCTGCGGGTTGAAGGAGACGTTATCCAGTTCAGCGTGCCTGCTCAGGGAATGAGTGAGGCGGCACAGAGAGAGAAGGAGAGCAAAAGAGAGGGAGAGAGAGAGAGAGAGAGAGAGAGAGAAAGAGGGAGGGAGGGAGGGAGGGAGGCAGATGGGAGGTGATAGTACTGTATTGTTTCCGATTACATGACTGTGAGAAGAGAATTGTTGGGGATGTGTGTGTTATGAAGGGGCTGAGGTGGGTTATGAGCTGATGTCTGTGTGAATCTGAGGGGTCAACGTGGTACTGGATGTGTCACAGTGAGCATCAATTTCTTTTTCTCACTGTGGAGTGTCCCCAGCTGCTGAGCGGAAAGTGCGGAAGGATCTGGAAAGATAAAGGCAAACTCTCGAAGTGCTCTGCAGACAGAGAATCCAAAAACCAATCTTTTAGCTGATTTTATAATCCCAGAAACAACAGAGGTATGGATCAATGCCCTCCTATTATCATCCAAACAAACACCGCTCACCGCTGTTGCCCTTGTCATCCCTCTGTCCTCTAGTGTCCAGGAAGACTTGTCTTCAGGGAGATCTCAGATGCCCATGGTGGGGACTGAACTCTGGCCTGGTGTCAGATTGAAATGGCACGGTGCTCAGGCTCATTATCAGCCTGATTAACCACACTAATTAGCTGATAATAAAGAGAAAGCGGAGGCCACGGTGTGTTTGGCTGATGCCCGTGGACACCCGGTTGCTCAGGTGCTGAGACAAGATGAGAGTAAACAAGTTTAGTGGAGGGTGATTTCAGTCAAACCCAAAATAGAACATGCATTTAAGGCGCATGAATACGCTGAAGATCCCTTTAAATGCTCACACGCTGCATCATTTAAATGTGCTGAAGAGGAAAGTCGCAGAAATATTTACAAAAGAAGATTCACAACAACATGACTGATGGGGTGTAACACGGTGGGGAGGCGAGGTTTGCAACTAAGTTCATCATTTATTCATAGATTTATTGAGCAGGAAGGATGTTTCCTCTCATTCGTTCATCGTGTTAGGTATTTCTGCATGAGTGTAGTTCATTTATTTCAACGTTGATCTTAAATCTTTAATTTCATGTTCAGTGTCACACAAATTCAGAAGTGGTTTACACCTCTGTAAGGTTCATAATGGGTGTAAATGTTCAGGTAGATGGGAAAAAAAACAGCAAAAATATTGTTCTGTTTGAATTTTTAGTCATTTCCCATGTTTTATGCTCACGATATGTGGATTACATCGCCCAAAAACATACATTTGGCAAACTCGGACAGATAAAAAAAAAAAAAAAAAAAAGGATAAGGATTTTTAGCTCCCACAGTAAATTTAGATACTCTGCCAAACCTCTTGCTGGGAAATACAGAGACGTACTTCTTACCCACCAAGATCAGAAGAGGCCAGGAGACAACATGTAATCAGGCTGCAGTGTTAAGTCATTGTGCCTCTGAACTATGAGGTCACTGCAAACACATCTACCCATATGACTGCTGCAAAGAGCCACAGAATTAAAGTAATAATCCATTTTTTTGCTTCTGAATATTTTCAAAAGAAGCTACTATATCTTATTCACAGAAGAGCATCTGTTTTGTAATGTATTTCTACTAATTTGAGCTTTCATTCAAAGTAGGTGATGAGCAGTGCTTTTAAAGGGTGGGTTACGTTTTCCTTTCTCCCATTTTTTCCTACTCTGTATTATGCTGTGTTGGATAAGATTTTTGTCACATTTCCAAGAGTCACAACCTTTTGCTTTTTGCCAGCTGTGTTTGTCAGCTCATGTGTTGCTTGCTCCATTTTACCATTATCCTTACCTAACTTCAAACAAGCTGTTTGCTAACATCACACTGCAGCTTCCAGTCTGGATATTGCATGTTATATGCTTGAGTTGAGTGCAGACTATATCCTCGGTTCTTGCAAGAGTAAGTCTAATTACGTTTAAGTAGGCAACCTCAAATTCGATTATCAGAGATTTATTTGCTGTAAAGCAGTGTATGTTTGTTCTCACACAGGCCATAAACAAATACCGAACTGTCTCAGTGATTAGTGGATCTGAAAAACAAGCTTGAAAGCTTTTTAATTAGGCCACTGTTGATGAATGCTACTGTACGTATTTGATGGAGAAGGCTGCTAAACTTTGTTAAAAGCCTGTGGCAGAAAATGTAATGTGGAGGGGAGAAGGCTGTTGCTGTTGTTGCTGTTGCTGTTTGCAGGGTGACAGTTTAGATATTTTGGCAAAAATCGTCTCAAATCTAAAAATGATATTAAATTACAGCTTGCGTAATGTGGGCCAAAATAGTAATGTTTGTTTCTTTGGCTACAACAGACAGCCACGATAAGAAAACAAGATGTTCTTTTTGTCTCATTCGTAGACATTTCTGTTGTTTTTAGTTTTGCCTGAAACGACTATTTTAGCACTCGCAGCCTGACAATGGCTGTAATCACTGCTTTACATTCTCCTCTTCCTGTTAATTATGTCCCGTGTAAAATATTGTCGGATTAGGCCAGCAGTCAGCGTGAGCTTAACTAGCTCCAGAATATTTGAGTTTTTAATTGCAATGTTTAAAACCTTTTTTGAGTGACAAGCTTTTTTTTTTATTGTGACTGTGTGATGAGGTGATACTATCTTACATTTGTCCCTTCTTCCAAATACGTTAATCTCGGTTATATAAGGAGGCCTTGCTGACAGCGGTAGAGACCGGAGGAAATAGTGGCATCGATTCTTGTCAGACACAGGTGGCTGCTGAGGCAGTCCGTCTGTCTGACATGATGCTGTTAAGTCGTCCTTATGCACTCACTGTCAACTGGGTGGCAGTCAGTTAGATTCATTGTCTTCTCTCAGCCAGAAACAAAGGCTGTGATTAACTGGTATGTTCCTCCTCTGTTGATTTACTGCTTGTGTTTGAGAGGCCTCAGAGAAGGCGCACACACACAGGCCATTAAGCACAGCAGTGACATGAAAGCCCCAAAATGAGGTCCCACTGCTGACTAATTCAGAGGAACCAAACCCGAAGCAAACGTCATGGTCTCTGTCTCGTAAGACTCATAAATCAGCGTCCATTCGATCACGGTCTCCAGGTGTTATATGTTGAAACATGGGTGGCCAGATCAAGATTGCCAGGGTCACTGTTCACTGGCGTCTTCACTCTTCAGTCTTACTCAGGCAAAACCCAAGCGTGGCCAAGCATAATTGCCTTGGGGATAAATTCTTTGAAAAGAAGTAAAAAACAGAGGCCATTTAAAAAGAAAGAGTAATCCTCTTATGCAGGGCCTGCTTTACAGAAAATGTTAAGTGTGTATTAGTGTCCCTCTCTCTTTCCGTACAGATTTGTTATGTGCGTCGCATGTGTGTGTGTGTGTGTGGCTCTACTCATCTCAATTAACTTGGTGCTGCTGCAACAGTACAAAAAGGATATTGTAGATGAGGCATACCCTGATTTCAGTCTTGTCCTGTTCTTTATTTGTGAATATTATTCTCCCACAGACACTTCAAAATGTTTTCTCAAACAGATGTATAACTGCATAGAAATAATCCGAAAATAATAACGAAAGGACGAAAGCGTGAGTCCTAGAGTGTTATTTTTCCTGTTACACACATTTATTACGCAAATCTTAGACTTGCACTTAGATTTCACACAACTTCATAGGCAGCATTGTGCATTTTACACTACGTGACATTTATTTAGCAGCTATAGTTAGTGGTTAAGATTTTACACACAACATTTATGATGAGCTCATAAAATGTGATGCAGTGTTACAGATTAAACTACCCAGCAGTCTTTGCTGCTAAAATGATGCTTACACATTCTTGCATCAGTAATAATAATCAAATTATATAATAATACTATAACTCTCAAAATGGCAATTTATTCTGCATTGAGTACTTTGACTTTTGTTCAGACTTAGACTTAAGTAACTATTTGAATGTAGAACTTTTATTTGTATTGTTGCTACTTTTCCCTTAAACAAAGGACCTGAATACTCCTTATGTTTTTCAGATTTTTAAGTTTAGTAGTGAAAAATGCTACTTGGATCACTCTTAACCATAACAATACCACATTAAATCATCAGATCGACATGATTGCATCATTCTGTGTGGTCACTGAAGGGTGAAGTGACAACAAACCCCCCCCCCTTTACTCTCCAGTCCCTGTCACTCAGGTTGGAGCATCTAGGACAGCACTGTGGCAGGTCTAATCCTCCTTATCTTAATAGCATCCACCACTATCGCAGCAGCGGTGGGGACAATCGACCCTTTCCCTTTCTTTATCAGCAAAAACCACTTCCCTCAGCCCCTGCTGTCAGACCCACCCTCTCTCTCCATCAGATTCCTCGGCTCCTCAACCTCATCTTGTGCTTTGTCACAGTCTCACCTAACTAGTATTTATTTGAAGATGCCTGCCTCCAGTAAAATATTACAAGCTTGTTTGGAGATGTTGTGGCTGATGAAAAGGACAAGTTTTTTGACAGGACAACATCCTCATACACACCACACAGAGCACACAGGGTGGATGTGTACCTTGGCTTTGGGTTATTTTCCATTGCCTTCTCATATTCTCACTGTGATGTCAGCCTCACAGGGGAAGGGACAGGGAAGTCAAGAAAAACTTTTCAGATCAGATTTGAAAAAAAAGAAAGGGAAAAAAAAAAGCAGAGATAGCTGCTTGCAGTGGGAAATGTTAATATCAAGTTTAAGTAACCACAAACTCTGGTTTCCCTGGACAATTGCTCAACTCAAGATAAGTGCATAAATTATGTTTTAACAAGTTAGGTCAGACTTTATTTTTATACAACATAATGAATCTCACTGTATTTGACCTCAAAACCACATTTACTTGGAGGGATCTTGACTTATTGTTTCTGGCAGTGGGTTGACCTAAGGCTAAAATACCAGTAGCTCAGCGTAAATGTAATCTTACAATTCACATGTTTCTTCCTCTTTGTTCTCCAGTGGTGATACCAGAGCTGAATATGTATCATTGTCTAATGAAATAAACTCATATACAGAAACATTGTGCCATGGCTGATAATCCTGGCTCAGACGATCATTTCTGATGTGTGATTTGAAAAAAATCCCCATCAGATTCTCAGCAGCTGTCAGATCAGTTGATAGACAGATAATTAGATTTGTTACAGTTTTTAATGCATCTTTCTGTGCATTTAGCGAAAACAACCATTGTTTTTACACATCAGTAAATAAATTCCTACTTTTTGAAAGTTTTCTAAAGTTGTTACATTTGGGACACTCCTCTGACTGAGATACACATTAAGAGTAATCACTTAAAAATAGACATGTGATCATGTGTTGGACCTGGGTGAGAATGTCACTTGAATTTTCATATATTGCCTGACATAAACATGTTCATGTTTGTGTTTGTATGTTTGTTATTGAAGACCCCCTCCACTGAGGAATGTGTTCTGCTTATTGTTACTTCACGTGGATGTTTGACCTTCTCTGCGCGAGTGATGTATGTGCAGAGTTTGGCACTAGAAGGCTTGGACATGTGCGCATTCATCTGCTGAAGAGGGGGAAAGTTTCCAAGTGCTCACCTTAAATCTCAGTTTAAGACATGTACACTTTGTATGAGCAGGATTCTGTGACACGGGTGCAGTAAGCAGGTTACACAAGAGTAATGTGAAAACTTGAAACCTCCAGCGCGCATACTGTATACTAAGAATGGACTTGCAGTGAAGGTGAAGACGGGTTGTGTCCAGTAGTTTGAAACAAAAGAGTGAAACCTGGGAGGCAGTGAGAGTGAGTAGATGTAATTTAAAGAATTTTTAACCAGGTAATTGAACTTTTTCCTGGAAAAACCGTATCAACCACAAATTATGATTAGTAGATATTTTTACGTCTTAAATCATGTCTGGAGAAGCTGTTTATTTAAGATACATAATTTAAAATGTGTCCTGTATCCTATAATTATACAGGATGTGACAATGTTAAACAGTTACCCATAGATAATCCTATGTAATTACTTTATATAAGATCTTTCATACTAAAACTATCTAGAAGACAAAAGAAAAAAACAATCAAAAAGAAAGAGTGAATGTGTAAATCACAGGGTTTACTAATACACTGCTTTTCACTCGTGATGTAGTTCATTTTAGTAATATATATATATTATAACCCATTTGTTATTCCAAATGCCTGACATTTGAGCTTATTATTCTATGAATAGTGATTGAAAGATGGACTGATAAACAATGATTATAGGGACTCACTAATCCACCAGGAATCAAACTAGGCAAACTGCTTTTTGTTTGTTTACAGAGTAATGGTTGTGACAGAGTTAAATGTACAATATAAGACCTTCTTACACAGGACAGGACTCTGAATTGCACAGAACAAGAGAGCAGGACACATCCCTCCTCAGCATATCAAGCCACAGTTATGGTTTCACGGTTATGTGATTCATTCTACAATAATTTTACCACCTTTCTCCGAAACCTTTAGTTTCCTTAAAATAATGACATCAGAATCATTTCTCTTAGGTCATATGCTTGTTGTTTAGCAGAAATGTGAGTAATTACACCTTTTTCTTTTGTTTTTGTTGTTGATGTGTCCGTTATCTGTGCCTAATGAACAATGAAGCGCTCTGGCGGCAGGCAGTAATTGCTTGAAGCCCAACAGTGGGGGTGTAATTAGAGAGACAGGGAGGAGTATATAACTTCATGACTGGCACCGTTTAATGATAATGGGGTGCAACTCCACACTACCGTGGTCAGCTAATCATACTGGACTGGCCTGGACAGCTCTCAGCGCAAACGAGCCGTGACTGGAATAGTGAACAGCAGCTTGCCCACGCAGTTCCACCCCATTTGCTCCACGGGGCATCAGGCATATGATTACGGCTGTGACCCTGCACCACCTGCAACACTGTCATTAGTGCCACCATGGATGGACAGGTTTAATATAAATAAACTAATGTCATCAAGCCACCCAGCGAAGGATGAATACATACCATTGTCAACACTGTTACAAGCACATGTTGTCGATACAGTGAGTAGAAAATCAACAGGTTGGCCCATCAACTATCAGTCAACATGTATGTCTACAACATGTTCAGTCAGTTGTTGATAAATATACCTGTAAAAACGAATGCCATATAACAGCACTGTCATATGTTACACCTTCACAAAGCTTGGAATGGTCTGTTTTTGTTAAAACTTTCACTGAGGTGCTCATTCAAATACATGTTTATTAGAGTATTGAGGTTGTAGTTAGTGGTGGTTTGGAGGTGTTGTATTAATTCTTCCTCCCTTATGTTTGTAAATGGGTTGGGCAAAACATTAGAGACACCTCTCAATATAATGCTGTCCAGTTCAACACCACCGCAAACTTACCTTTGTAAATGTAGAGTTTATGGCTGAGCTGGTGTATTGGATTGCATTAGATTTTAATAGCTGTACCTAATAAAGTGGCCACTGAGTGTAAAATATAAAAACAGGTGCACTGATAAAATGTAAATTTATTGCCACTGTCTAGGATCTGGTGGCAGCTAAAGGTTTATTACATATAGGTTAGTGAACCCCTCATCTGATATTTCATGTTGTTGGAGTTTGAGTTACATCTCAAGTGACCTGTGAACCTCTTTCTGACAAGGAAGACGTCAGACCCTAAATTGGATTTTAGTAGTTTTCCAATAACGTCACGTTATACTTACATTTGCCTCTCGACAGGGTGCACAGTCAGACGGTATAAAGTCTGTTTCTACATGCTGTAAATCTCAGAGTAAATAATTTATATTTTGGCTCCCATATCACCATTATAACCAACAATGAAAGAATGAGCTTGAATTGTGAATGTATAGTGTAAAGTTTGTTGATGTAAACCTCATGGACTAGAGACCTCATGCTTTCATGTTACTCCAGGTTTTTGATTTTGTCCTGGCACCTCTTGCAGCTGTCCTCATGGGAGTTTCCTTTTTCCCTCTTAGCCTGCCGTGACATTTATTCCTTCTTTCTACCTAATATGGTTTTCTGGGGAGTATTTTGTCCCTGTTCTCTCTGGAGCTGCAGTGGTACTGTTTAGGCTCAACTAACCTTTGAAGGCTTGTTATGTCTTCAACAGACTGTTTTTCTTTGTTTTATTTCCTTGAGGTTTAGCTGATAATACTGTATTTAATCATTTTGCTTCGTTTCATAGTTAGATTTATTTAGGATCAGTTTTTTGTCCAATTCTTTGAGTTGTGCTTTGTCAAAGGCTTTATGAATTGATTCAACCTGACAAGATCTTTCTAATAAACAGTTGTTCAGAGATGTTCACAAGCCTGTTCCAAAGCCGAATCATCTCTCATTTAGTGTATGTCTGATATTTGGAGGTTATCATCCCACGTCAACCAAAACCGGTGTAAGTGTACGAACTCAAAAAACAATCAAATTGTTCTGTAATGTATAGTACTACAATTGAAATGTTCACTGAATCTGAAACAGGACACACACGAGATAACTGTGCGAGTACAGTCCCAGATCTTTACATAGCTTGCTCACCACTGATCCCAGAACCCTACCTGTTGAATTAACTAAAACACTAATACCTTCCTTAAAAGTGACATACATTTCCAAAAAGAAAAAGAAAAAAAATCTCTATGCTGGTGCTGGCTGGACTTCTTTGGAGCCCTTGGATATGGTTGTGGAGAGGAGGATGCTGCACAAACTGTTGAACATCATGGAGAACATCTCACATGCCCTTCACGACTTGCTGGTCAAATAGTGGTGCACTTTCAGTGAGAGACTTCTTCAGCTCTGCTGAAGGACCACAACAGGAAGTCATTCTTGTCATCTGCTATCACTCTGTGAAATGATTCTCCTCTGTGTCAGGAGAGGGGACTCCTCTGACTCCTCTGATAGTTTTTCCTCGTAACAGTACAGAGTGCTCACCTGGAGTTTTTATTTATTACATTATCTATCACATCTGTTATATATCAGATTAAGTATTATAGTATATGACATGGAGAACCATTTTATAGTGGATTCAGCACACAGTATAGTTATGCATCTATCTATCTATCTATCTATCTATCTATCTATCTATCTATCTATATATCTATCTATCTATCTATCTATCTATCTACTATCTATCTATCTATCTATCTATCTGTCTGTCTGTCTGTCTGTCTGTCTGTCTATCTATCTATCTATCTACTCTGCTGAAGTAACTGAACTTCTTGTAACTCATTGCTGCTTGAAATTTAATTTAATATTGTGTTTTATCCTGGTTTATTTACTTAGCTGCATCACCTATGCTAATTGAGTAAATAACGCCCTCTGTTGTTCAATATCATGTCCTGTAGCTTAAATCAAAGGTATGTCTGTCACTTTAAGAGAAACCTTGGACGGTTACACTGCATGACGAGTAGAACGTTCGCAGCCAATCAGATCATTGTTGTGTCAATACGTTGTTATGGCGTCCAGTTTAATTCACGAAAAGAGAGTTTGTTTTACCTTTTGTCAGCTCAACGCGATTTCAACGTGCGTTAAACTTTAAAATGTCCTCCATAGACCGTTTGGACGCTTTACGAGAGCAAAACAAAGATCTACTGAACCAGCTGAAGCGGCAGAGAGAGAAAGTGGAGCGTCTAAGGGGCTGCAGTCATAGCCGCAAGAGGGAGAGAGAGGACGAGGCAGAGGAGAGGATACAGCCTGAAGACATGGTGACGCGCAGCGGTGGAGACCGCAGTTCGGCAAGGGCCGCCCTCGCCAAACTTACCGTGAAATTTGCGGGTAATGAAACAGTGTAAATTGAAGCTGAATGCGTAAGAGAAAACTGCACATATGAGCTGAGTTAGCTACCAGATAAGATCTTTGTCGTAGTCTAGAAACGTTCTAATGTACCGTCACTTCATTTATGAAATCTGCACTGAACTCAGTCATTAAAAAAAACTCTTTTGTAATGCGTGAGATAACCCACACACCACATTAAACACAAAGCTTGGTTTAACTCCCTGCAGTCTACAACAAGGAGCTAGTGAAAGTCAGTTACACTGCTAATGACTTGGAGGTAATACACTTGTTCACTAGGTCCACTTACTAGCTTTCTCCGGAGCTGAGGTGCATTTAAGCGTTTACAACTTTGGTACAACTTTTTGACTTTACATCTCCGCATTCTGTGGTGTGCAAGCGATGAATTGAAAGAAAGATCCTGAATCATTGATCTGGAAATCTTTTCCTCTGTCTCCATCAGATACATGTGAGAGACAAACAGGCATCTCGCGCACTGTTTCCACACCATCTTTGACCCCCAAACATAAAGGAGGGATTGCTCAACATACAGACTCATCAGTCATTTTCAAAGACAGTGACAGACATCCTCATGTCCAGGAGAGGCTACAGGACACAAAGCCACACAGCAATAAACCATGTTTAGTAAATCACAGTAAAGAACAGGTAAGCAAAAGAAACGCAGGATGATCTACTCAGATGTGCTGGAAACCTGCAGGACCTCCATACTGTAAACCAATCTCTGCCATTTTTTTTTTACAGCTTAAAAGAAGTATAAAATGTTTATCAGTTGTCCAAGATAAACATTTTCAACATAATTTTCAACATAATTTGATTTGCTTGATTTCCATATGTTTATTTTACTGAACGTTCTACAGTCACTCAGCCACCTTACAGTTTTAATTTATCAGAGCACTGTTGGGGGGGGGGATATTTAACCAATGAGGAAGTATAGGAGATAGCAAGATGGGTTTTAGACTTTTTAGGACCCACAAGTTCAAGCATTTGTCCACATGAAACTTAAATTAAGCAGCTTCAGCTGCTTTTTTTAAGCTTTTACAGTAAGTGATGACTCTTTAGAGTTTGGGAGGAAACACAGACGGAACAACAGAGCCAACATGCTTGTTATGCTTTTGTATGAACTTAAATTTTACAGCACAATAAACAATTCCTCTTAAGTGTAAGCGTTAAATCTCTGCCAAGCCAAAGAACAGTGACTGTATCCAAAAATATCTGAAGAAGAACATATGGATCACTAATTCTCTTCACAATTTGTTTTCTGAAGAGGGAGGTGCGGAGTCGAGTCACATTTCAGTCTGACGAATGTGAAGAGATACCTGCCTGTGACAGGCATCATTTGCAGCCCTTACTTGGATATGACTGGATCGCAGGTACTGGTCTCTCTTTTTATGTCTCTTTCAAATGCATAATCGTCTAATGGAGGTCTAATATGTGATGTTTGTTTTTTTTTCCTCTAAGGAGTCCTGGATGCTGAGGATTCCTTGGTAGAGCGCTCTGACGAGTTCTTCAATGACCTGCACATGTTTCGATCACTCCATAAAGATGAGTGTGTCCACAGCCCACAAGCAGAGTGAGTGATTCTCACTTAATTGCACTTGCAAATGAGTATGTGAGTCAAGTTTACCTGTGATTGATGATAGCTTCATTTAGTCAATATTAATGAGTTCTCTTCATAGATTTTCTGAGGCGAACCATTCAGGGCTGCCGCTGCTAACTAACAAGGATGACCCAGAAACTAACACAGACACTCATCAATGTAAGAGGGTTTCGGTCATTTATTTGAATACTACTACTCACAGAACTCTCATTTTCATTCTTCTTTTCATGACAGCTGAAGAAACTCTTGTCTCCGCTTGTTCACCTCTTCTCCTCCTCTCCTACAGGTACATTCTCTTACAGGATTAACAGCAGACTGTTCCCTGTCCCACTTCACTCTCAGGAGCACTGTCCTGTGTGCAAAACGCACAAATCTTCCCACCCTCACACTACAGCTGAACCAGCTCTTATCAGGTAATAAATATCGTGAAATGCATTTTATGACAACTTATACACAATAAAAAAAAAACTTAACTGCCACCAGCCGAAAGACAAATTTTAAATTTGTCCCTGCTAGATGAATCCAAAAGGCTACGGAGCACGTAATTTCCCGAGCTGTCTATGTATTGCACTCTGAAACGTCCTGTTCCTGGGTTTACTTGTACAGTGGCTTCAAAAAATATTCAGAGCCCTTCTCTTTGTGCACACTTGATTGTGTTGAAGATTTAAATGTGATTTTTGCCTATCAATCTACATTCAATATAACCCATAATGACAAAGTGAAAATATATTTTTAAAAACATTTGATGTATTATGGAGTCTTCCTGGGTATGTCTTTACGAATTCTGCACAGTGGGATTTGGGGAGTTTATCTCATTCCCCCTGGCAGATCTTCTTATCATCTGTCAGATTGGATGTGAAGTGTCTGTGGACTTCCATCTTCAGGTATCTCCGCAGATGTTCTATAGAATTCAATTCTGGGCTTTGGCTGCACCACTCAAGAACAATCAGAGACTTGTCCTGAAGCCACTCCTGCATGGCCTTGGCTCTATGCTTCCGGTAATTGTCCTTCTGAAAGGGGAACTTGTCACCCCAGTGTCCGGTCGTATGCACTCTGGAGCAGGGTTTCCTCAAGGACCTCTCTGTATTTGGCTGCATTAATCCTTAATTCTCACCAGTCTCCCTTTCCCTGCCGCTGAGTAGCCTTCCCCGTAGCATGATGCTGCCACCACCATGCTTCACTGTGGGGATGGTAGTAGCCAGGTTATGGACAAGGCCTGATTGATGGAGTGCTGATGAGATGGTCATCCTTCCAGACTTCTGAAGGTCTGTTGGGTTCTTTGTCTCCTCACTGACCAAGGCCCTTCCTACCTTGTTAGAGTGCTAATGGTTCCAAACTTCTTCCATATCACAATCAAAGCTTTAGAAATGGCTTTTATATCCTTGGTCTGATCTATGTCTCGCCACAAAGTGTTCCAGACGTCTACAGAGAGTTCATTGGACTTCATGGCTTGGTTTTTGTCCTGACCTGTAGTGTGACTCACGGGGCCTTACATATACAGATGGGTGTCTTTAAAAACAATGTCCAGTCAGTTTGCAACAGGTAAACTGCAATCAAGCTCTGGTCAAAGATAATTAAAGCAAACAGAATGCACCTGACCACAATTTGGAGTGCCACAGTAAAGGACCTGAATAGTTTTGTAAATGAGGGATTTCAGTTTTTGATTTTTAATAAACCAACAAAAACCATGTTTTCACTTTGTCATTGTGGCCTATTGGGTGTGGATTGATGGGCAATTTTATCTATTTACAATTAAATCTACTCATAATAAGGTATGCAAAAAGCAATTGTACGTCTATGAACGTTGTTGTAAAATAATGGTACCCACACCAAAATGAATGGGCAATTTCTCGAGTTTTCGTTGAGCTTAAAGTACACTTACCCTTCCTCTAACTTTTTTTTTTGTTGTTGTAAGGGTCAGCATCCCTCGCTCCACCCTCTTGCCAACTTACAAATACAAAGCTCATCGGCGATGCAGCTTTGACCCTTCTGATAGTTTGGGTTTGCCATCGGTGAGTAGGCGTTCAAATGAGAGAACCCACTGCATGGTGATTTTTGTTTTTCAACTAATGAACTGTGCCATTTTCCCCTCTGTAGTCTTTACATATTGTGCGAGCACCTCTGTGCCTAACTTAAAATTGTACATCTCAGTGGATCTCCTCACTCTTTTCCAGCACTGTCTCTCAGGCTGGTCGCACACAGGTCAGAGCACCCTGCCGCCACCCAGCACCCTCGATCTGCAGAGCAGTTTGAAAACGAAGAGCTCCACAGAGTCACAGAACAAGGAACTGGAGGTGAGACAATGCAGCCTTACATCATTGTATTTGTAAGTCCAAATATTACAATACAAAAAAACGGCTCTGTTCGTCATGTTATTTTTCAGGATCTCTCTGTGCCCAAAGTGTCCAGTCACCAGATCTCTGACCAGATCCTAAATGTGTCACGCTTGGCTCGTCACAACTTCCAACACTTTCAACCCAAACAAAACTAGGAAGCACATCTTACCCAGTGTGCTGAAAAATCAACCATCATTCAGTCTATTTTTAAGTGATCCTTGTAGTTCCTGCAAGCCGTTTGACACCACCCTAAAAGATTTTCCATTTTTATTTACTTTTATTTTTAACTATGTGTTCCTGATCGTAAATTGATCCTAAATATTAGACCATTTGTTTTCAAGAGAATGAAACGCTTCATGTTAGCTTGTTTTATGTCTATTTATTCATACATTATGTGAATAAAAGCACATGACATAGCAGCATATTTTATGTTGACAGGAGTTGCATTTTAGTTCTTCATTTTTTCTGAGCAGATTTAGGCTCCGCATGTGACTGTCAGCAGCCTTGTGAATGTGAAGCAAGAGATCATAACATTACGCCACAGTGGAAAGGGAAGACATTTAGCACGTTTAGAGCACATATAGAGTTCGCCTTGTAAATTTCACAACAATAAGGGAATTATTTTGAATCATCTGTTGCTCAGAAGTACCAGTTTGTTTTTCCCTTTCCAGCTGTTTTCTTTGGCTCCCAGGCTCATGTATACTTCTGTTTTTAACTTCCTTTGTGACTTCCTCAGTGTGGGGCTGTGAACATGAAGACACAAGGGCAGTAGGTACTATACAGATTTCAAAGGAAACCACAACCACCTATACAGTAGCCACCCTTCCTATGACATTACTTTTGTGCTAAGCAGGCTAATGTATTTGAGAGGTTAGATAGTACATAAAATGTATCAAGTTGTGTTCAATAAAATCAATAAAAATGATAAATGGAATTAATTGAAAGTAAAGGAAACCATCTCATTTCCTTTACTTCCTTTTAATTATTTTTTTTCACAATGAGTTCTTTGTGTCTTGTGTGTTGAAGTTACAGTACTTTGATGTTTTATGGCACAAACAACTTTTCAAAGCAAACCAACATCTATCATCTGTACATTGTTATCTGATTGTTGATAGTTATGTTAGAGCTTGGTTGCTGTGATACCAGAGTGAGGCTTTGTTAAGGTCTGACTTTAAATCGCTCCAGATTAACACGCTAAAACTCATTTAATATAACAGACAAAAACATATTGAGCACAATGAACAAAAGGGCTGCTACAACTGTGCATGAGTACCAGAGAAATGTTCAGGATGTGGGAGGGGAAACTTTGTTATGAAATGTCAGCAGCTCACGCAGGAACAAACTATGTAAAGCACATGGGCATTTAACTGGGCACACTTAAAGTGGGCTTTAGTGCCTTGCTCAGGAACACTTCACCAATGACAGTCACAGAGCTTAACCAGGGTTTCTGGTTGAAACAACATTTCTGTTATCACAAATGTAACTTTCAGCTACGGTATCCTGCCACAGTTTAGAAACCCAGCAGCATGAATCAATTCTCCTAAAAACAGTAAATTAGGTTGATGTCCTGAATATTCAAACTCTGCGATATCTAAAATGATATATATCTGCAAACCAAGCTGGGGTCTGTGAGGCTACACTGAATCTGGACTTGTCTGTTTATAAACACGAAGAGAAAATCTCAGTGTTTCCACTTCCTCTATTGGGGTTATTTCTATTTTACACTTACATATAACTAATATATTATTTTATGAATGAGATGATTTTTAATGTAGGGGGTTTCCATTTTGAATTCCAGAAGTGGGACCTGTACTTTTGTACTGTATACTACAGGTTTTGCAAAAATACCAACTGACCAAATGTTGGACTTTCCAGACTGAAAACCCTTGACCATAGAAACATGTTCTCCATTTAAGGAAGTAATGATGTGCCTTATTGACAGCAGACATTTTCAAATGTCACAGAGGAAAAGCACAGGTGAAATCAATAACATTAATGATGACAGTGTCCCATTGAAATTGGCAGTCTGGGGCCCCTACTATTGTTTTTTTGTTATGGTTCACTGGGACACTGACTACAACTGAGCCATCGTTAATATTATTAGATCCACCTGTGCTTTTCCGGCATGTGCAAATGGCTCCTGTGATAAAGTCCTTTGGGCTGCACCAGTGATGATTTAGGTGTGTCCTATTACAGGGAAGATATACTTTGTATTTGATCTTTAAAAATAAATTCAGGAATCTGTCTTCACAATAAAATTCTTTTTCTGTTGTGTCAAAAAGCCACATTAAATGTGTAAAACCATAAAACAGTTTTCGTGCTTCCATAAAACAAGAAAACCTCTATAAACAAAAGATATCAGGCGTCTTCCATGTGGCGGTATGGCATCAGTTTTTAACCTCATCTAAACTAAGTCTAACCTCATAATGGTTGTTCACATCAGAGCACTGAATGTGGGTTAAATGCCTGCCTGCTCGTTTCCTTCCTCCAAGCACTCGTCTCAGTTCAAGGAAATTGGTGCTGTTTGTACAGACTGTTGGCCCGCCTTTTTAAAATGAACAGTACAGTGCACATGCTGGTAGCTGTATCCTCTACAGTCTATAATTCTCTTTTAAGAAGCAATGAAGGAAATACTTGTACTGCTGGTTCTGTTGAGTGCCCAAACTGCCAAGGTAGGCTTCGTGTCTGTCTTTTATTCTGTCATGCACTTGCACTGTTTATCAGGCACTCTGAAAAGTTGTCTTTGAGTTGTTAGTAAGTTTCACTTACTCCTGGGAATGTGAAGTAGGAGGCACTGGGGGACTTTTAAAGTTAGTATTTGAAAATATGTCAAATGATGGTTGTGTCATACAAATGGAAACACATTAGACCATAAAGTCTATCTTGGTACCTGTCCTGAAGCCAACAAAGAGAATTATCCTTTTCTTTTAAAACATTCCCAATAGTCCTTTTCTGTATATCAGTTTTGTCCTGAGTGTAGACGATGTGAAATTACAGTAGGTTTAAAGCATAGTTTTTGTTGTGGTGAAGCTATGAATATTTGGTTTCGCGTGTCTGACATTTGAGTTCAGTTTCAGACTGAATATCTCATTGTTGAGACACCCAGTTATGAGATGATGTAGCAACTTTCTCTGTTGTCTTTCAATCTCACTTTGCACTTCTCATAAACACAAGTTTGTGGTATGCAGTCAGGAGAAAAAGGAAAAAACAGTAATGTTCTCTTTGATTGTCCCTTCCCGGAGGTTTATCTTATCATCGCTCCCTGTGCTATCAGGGGTCACTCCACAGAAAGAACTTTGTGCCTCAGAAGCGAGGGCTTCTTGGTTGCCGCCTCTATTTCCTGTAATACGAGAAATACACTGCTGTTGTCAGCATATTCTGCATATTTTGCTTGTCATTGGTGGGTACTGTGGTGAGAGAGTTTCAGGTTTATGCACAGTATAGGTGTGTGAACCTTTTCAGCACACCAATGCTGTGGTTACTGTATTTATGATATCTTAGTACTGGGAGAATTAAAGTGAGGTTGTACTTGTACAACATGTATGCATGTGTGCAATGCCTAAAGAGGGCCCCACATAGAGGAGAGATACTGTGGAAATGAAATGCACCGCCTACAAGTTCAGAACAATGTCTGCCTGTTTGACCATGTCTGCAACTCAGGTCGGGTGCAGTACCAGATGGGAAAAAGTGGGCGCAGGTGTGGGTGGTCAGGTACTACTTTAGGTTCTTGTTTAACATAATGAAAAGTTTAACCAGTCATTGGTCAACTTGTCTGCTTCCCCCGTTAGCAACTGACTGACTAAATTGTTGATTTTAAAATTACTGTGTTTATTGATGGATTGAAGGTGTAGGTTTATCGTACTTCAGAGCAGGTGCATTCCAAGGAAAAAGCTCTGGCACGTACATGTCTGGGTTGCAAACATTTTTCACATTAGTAGTTTCAAAGTTACTCAGTTTACCTGAATCACCAAGCCCTTGCCCTCTGGCAGTCTTAATGTGGCTCTGCATGTGTGTCAGTAGGTTATGAGAAGAGACTTCTATGTTTTCCCCCATCTTCATCTGACCAGCAGAGGATAAGCATCGTCTCACTTTCCTGTAGGTGTGCTCTCAGCCCTATACGGTGGACTCAGATGGAAACTGTCGCAACTCAACAAGAGAATACATGTTTGATGAATCTAACCTGTGTTGCAAGAAATGCCGCCCTGGTAAGCACTGTGCTGTAAACAACAGCAAGGACTGCAATCTTTTTTTTTTTTTTCCAAAAGTTTCATTAGAAAAAAAACCACACACACACCCAGACTCATATCAGTGCTTGGGTACATACTGTACTGAAACTCAAAGTTGTCTCAGGGTAGTTTAAAATAAAAAAGTTATTTGATGGTCTATCCTGGTACCTGTCCTGAAGCCAACTTAAAAAAAAAAAAGTCTTTTCTTTTAAATCATTCTTAACCGTCCTTTTCTGTATAAATATCAGTTTTGTTCTGAGTGTAGACGATGTAACATTACAGTAGAGAGTCATACTGTGGGGGATTTAATGTTCAGAAATACACACATAACTTGAAACTTTGTTGTTAAAAGCTGGGGGGTGAAGGTGTGAAAGGAGATAAATACTAGCTACTGTAGCTAAAGACATTTTTTATGCTCCTTGTTTCATCTGGGGAAACAAGGAGCATGAAGTCAATTTTTTCATATACTGCTATTTCATACAGTATTGGTATTTGTGTATAAGCAGATATGTAATGGGAAGTAGGAGTAGCTACCACCTCAACTATCTCAAAATAGATTTGGGGTAGTTTAGAAAATGTTGCCTAGGCATACTTTGTCTTCCAAAGAATGCTGACAGCTTTATTTTTTAACACCGGACCAGACAGAGAGAGACAAAAGCAGTGTATCATTTCTCAATACGAACTGGTGCTGGCAGATTAATTAAGCTAACGTTAAAATCCATGATTTGGTTGAAAACATTGTCTCTGCCTGACTCTTTAATGTTTCCTGCTGACTTGTTTTAAAACAAAAATCCCGTAAAAGGGGGTCTTCAAAATGCATTTGTGGCTAAAACATGATATACTTTAGTGGTAAATGACAGAGGCGAAGACCAGTTTGTGCTGCATTTCTGTCCATTCATGCCCTTCATTTTTTGACTGTTACTTCTACTAAGTGATTGAGATTAAAGGTACCATTGTAGTTTATGTAGCACAGTAAGTGTTTTGGCTTTGGACAGTACGACTGTGACATCTGCAGTTCAGGTGTGGCCAGCAGTCTAGCATGAGCTGCAACTCATACAGAGCAGAAATGTAAACACAGTGAGTCAAATTACATTAGTGAAGATTTTAGTTCTCAGGGTGAATTTTCCTTAGAAGCTTTTTCATCAGAGCTGTCCTCCACACCCTTTCCCAATCAAGATTTGAGCTATAAAAAATATTGAAGTGCTCAAGCAATATCTCATGTGTCTGCTAACCTCATCTCTCCCACTCGGAGTGGAGTTAATTGTTTTACATTCCATTTCTCCACTATGGAGTGAGTGAGGTTAGCAGTGGGTGTTTATCTGAATTGCTTTTAGCTGTTAAATGTGTGTATTTAATTGAATAGCCACTATATCTTACTCCTCTCAAGCATCTGAGTGAAAAAGTAACACTTCTATTTGCATTAGTTACTAATAATGATCGTAAATCTCATAAATAAAAACTTCACCAAACGTAAAATACATGTAAGCCAGTATCTGTGTCATACAAACTATGTATTGCCATTTTCATTTTCATTTTCACACCGTTTTAGGCAAACGATGATAACTATGATCAACAATGAAAACATATGAGGAATCATTTATCTTTGAATCTTTATGTTTTCGTAATGCAATACCTACATGTTGTTGTAAAATGTGTAAATAATGCAGTGACAGTGACAATGGATTAATGTGGATTTTTTATCACAGGTGAGCGTCTGATAGAGGACTGCACTGAAACTACTGAGAGTGTGTGTGCACAGTGTGAACCAGGCCAGTACATGGAGAGCTGGAACTTTGCCCAAAACTGCTTCTCCTGTGAAAAATGCAAATCAAGTCAGTAGCTGCACTATAAATCTCCATGTTAGAAAGAATGCTGATTTGATTTTATATCTTTTGATTTATTATTTTTGTTCTACTTTTTAACACGACTTTCCCAGTGAGAAAAACATATGTTTCTATATATGACCAGGAAATGGTGTAGAGTACGCCCAGAACTGCTCCTCTACCACAAGGGCCAGGTGTAAGTGCATGCCTGGGATGTATTGTGTGATAGGATTTAACAGCCCATACTGCAAAGAATGTGCGAAGTACATCCCATGCAAAGTTGGTCATGGAGTGTCTGTGCCAGGTACAGCATCTGCTATTTTTTAATAGTCAAACATGTGTGTGTTTACCATACATGTAATTCTTGCATATTTTATTTAAAATTTTAAGAACAAACCTTATGGAATGAGCCCTCTCCTCTTTGTGAGGGCCCTTTATAATTATTGGAAATTTCACATGTCAAGAATAGATAAATAATTCATAGAAAATGCGCTCTTGACAATCAATCTACCAATGCTTTAACGCAATAATTAATGTTACATATGTATGTATCATAAAGTTGAAATCAAATAAGATGTCTGATGGTGAAATGTAAGTAAACTGCAGCATATTTGGATGTTGTTCTCAGGGACGGCAAACTCAAATGTGAGGTGTGAACAGTGCCCAGTTGGGACGTTCTCTGACACAATCTCCCTCACGGACCGCTGTCGGCCTCATACAAAGTGAGTGAAGGAAACTCAGGTAATGTATACAGCTGTTAGAAACTCAGATATTTTACCTCTTCCTTTGTTTCTCTACAGCTGTCATGGGAATGCTGTTGTCAGAAAAGGTAACACTACCTCGGACACCTTGTGTGAACATCAGGGTGTTACAACTGCACAGCTTCCAAAAACATTAAAAGCGGATGACACTGGCTTTGTGTTCGTGACTGCAAGTACAATGAGGAGCACATTCTTAGCAGTCTCCGACTCCATGCTGCCTGTCTCAAAGGAAGTATTCAACCGTTCAACAAAAAGCCCACCGCCACTCACAGCACCTGACATTACTCTGGGTATGGTCACTGATTTGGTGTTTCTAAGCAATCATCATGAGAAAACTGTGAGGTATAATTAGTATTTCAATATTTCTCTCTTTCTACCTCTGTGTTGTGTCTGTTTTTATGTCTGTGCTAGTTGCTGTCAATGCTGGAGTCATTGGATCTATTTTGCTTTTTATCATTATCATTTTGGTGTGCTTTTACAAACATTTCTGGAAGAAAGGTAAGTTTATCCTGCAAAAAGCTTCATTAATCATATTTTTGTTTTGTGGAAAAGCTATGATTGTATCTGGATTATATTTATCTTCCAAATCAACTTGAAATACAGAATGATAATGACCAATTATTTTTCTTATATTATATTATTATATTATACTTTCTGCATGTTCTTTTTTTTTTTTTTGCCCAGACACTGCAGAATTTCCTCTTAAAGTGGATGCAAATGGAAACTGTGAGAGTGGTGATAAAGTGAGTTTTCCTTGGCTTTTCTTCTTTGTGACTGCATATACACTCAGTGGCCCTTTTATTAGGTACACCTATACAGCCTGTTGCAATTCAATACAACAGCTCTGCCATAAATTCTAAAACTTTACAAAGTTTATCATTTTAGTTTTTGGAGACACTGTCAGAAATGTGCAAATTCATTTTTGTCCTATTTACATATATAAGTGGGGCTGAATATCAGAAACTCCTCTGAATATAGTGCAGAGCCATCACTTACCATGACCTCAATGCTAAAATAAATAATTGAATTAACACGTCTATGTTAGGGTCAAGAAAACTGAAACATAAAAGCAGACTTTATGGCTGAACAGCTGTATTAGAATGCATTAGACTGTACAGGTGCACCTAATAAAATGACCACGGACTGCAGTTGAAAATGTTGAAAATTAAACTTCACATTTCTTTTTCCCGCAGATCATTCCGGGTTATTTGGGGGAAACTCAACTGATTTCATTGACAGTTCACTCACCAGAACAACAGGGTCTGCTGGGAAAAGGGGAAGCCTGCAGTGACCACAGCCAGTGCAGTAACTATACTGAAACTTTAACCCGAACAGACGGCTGCAGCAGCCATGACTCCATTGGCCCTTTACAATCAACTGTCGCCCTTGACGATTCATGCTCTGCTCTGTCAGAGCCAATGACTTTAATTTCCAACACAGAACCTGTCACACCTCAGCCCAGTCTCCCTGCACAGCACTCCTCTCAGCCTACCAGCCCGCAGATCATCAGCCCTGTGACCACCAGTCCTCATGTCAATGTCAATATCACTTTCCACATAGGAAACGGGTCTGGCGGGACGCCATCCGTTATTCCCACAAACTTGAAGGAAGCAGACTGTCAACTCCCCTTTGGAGAGGAAGAGAAATCTTATAGCATCCCACAGCAAGAAGATGGCAAACATTCACAAATGTCAGTGCAGGACAGTGGAAGTTACAGTGTATGAAGAGTCACCTGCAGGAAAACTGATAAATCGATTAGTTTTTTCTTTCTCTCATGATGCAACATTGACAGCAATTTGACTGTTTTTATGAGGACATGACAACCTTAAACTTTTCCATATCAAAATCATATTGTCACTATATATGTATATACAGAACATTGTAAATAAAGATGTTAATATTGTCTCTCCGTTTGTGAGATAGTACAAGTAGTTGAAAATTAAAAAGGGATGTAAATTTTCCGACGTCATCTGTAATAAGGTAACAAAAGTTAAAATCCAGATTTTCCTATCTTTGCAACAGTATTTAATTACTGCCCCACCTCAAACTTGTCTCGTAGGCTATAAAAGTATATCCCATACATGTTACCAAATGTTGGAAGTTCATCACTGAAGACGTGTCCAAGTAGAAAGTGTATTTCAGAACAGTGCTGATTCAGAACTTACAAAGCTGATTTTATGTGAAAATATTGGAGCTAGTTTAATTTTTCCCATACTTGCAAGAGTTGAGAATAAGAGAATGTGAGGATGACAGAAAACAAATAATAAATCCTACAATTGTAAACATTAAGAGCCCCAGTGCCACAGACAACACACCAAGACCGAGAGGGAGACACAGAGGCAGAGAGGGGACACAACCAAAACAAAACGCAAAACAACCACAAATAGGCAAAAAAAACCCACAAAATTACCTAAAAAAAGACTCAAACAACCACGAAGAGACGCAAAACATTTCATTTATAGTTGTTTTACAACTCTTTCAGTGTGGGGTCTCATAATCTGTCCATGCCTGGCCCCTAATAAGTGTCAGAAAACTGATTGATGGTTCAACCAATTAAAAAATAAAAATTCATTTGTAAATTTAAGTTTTTGCTAAAAATCAACCAGGACAATTACCACATTATGAATTGATGCGCTTCCTGGCTACTGGCTTCTGTTAGGCCGGAAAAGAACAAGGACCTTTATTAATTAAAGGTAAGATTTTTTAATAGCCTACCTTCAAAGGCCTTTTTTGTTTTGTTGAGGGAACTGAATTTAATACTTTTTTGTCGACCTGCAGACACCTCATACTGTATATAAAGCTCTTTATTTATCTTTATATACAGTATTTGGCAGATATCCTGTGAGTTTAATGGATTTAGGCCTATACTTAGACTATGGATGCACTGGCATATGGGGAACCCTCCACCACCTGTACTGTGAACACTAGGGCGTTTTCTGCGGACGCTCCTGACACCTGCTGGTTAATGGTGGACACGGCAGCCGATGACAACCTCTATCTTTCGGCTCATAAAAACGTTTCAGTCAACAGTGACAGTCCATTTTAAAGGCTGTTCCTACCATCATTTTTAAGTCAGCTTATCATACGGGTCAACTTGCAGTTTGAGTCTATCTTATTTTAGTGCTATGTTTGTTTGTTGTAATGAAGGCGAATCAAGGTGGCTTAGCAGCGATGCTAACCGGGGGACGTCTGAGCCATTCTATTCCTAAAGGGGGACAATACTTGTACTTATTATTTGTTTTACGCTTCATATTCACTCACCAAATCACTTTAATTCCTAAATTACATACAGAATAATTCAGATTTCGTATATACATATTTATGAACAAACTGCTGTTATCTCGTAAATATAATGTTTGATACCTTCACCCCCCACGGTTCAGTACCGTTGGTTCCGTCTGTTGCCGCTGTGTGTTGCTCTCCTTCCTGAAAGAGACTTGCACTGGAGCCGCTGATGTTGCTGTGCTGAAGCTGGTGAGTCGAGTGTTTTTCTCTATTTTTTTTAAATCAATTTCTTCAATTATAAACTGTCATATTAATATTGTTTTTGCCTTTTATATGCGCCCCTCGAATCCATCTTTTTTAATATATAGCTTCTTAAACAATTGTTTTGCCCCCATTTTTTGTGTGTGTGTGTGTGTCTCTGCCCCCTCTCATCCTCCCGCTGTGGTTGGAGGTGTCGTGGTCCTGGTCGGTTATGTTTACAAATCAAGCTCGCAAGCAAGGTGGATCGAGCCAGTGCAAAAGCATGTATTCTAGGCTAAAGCACATATGTAGGTTGGATAGTTTGTGGCCCAGGCTGCTGAAACCTTCTTCATTAGGGAATTTAAAAGGAAGCTTCTTAACACCGGGGAGGGAGGAAGACAGGGTAAGAGATAATACCGCTGCAGGTGTTTCCCTGATTTCCCTGTTGATTGGTGCAGACAGTCATCTGTGGAAGTCAGTAAATCCTCCACAGTGAGAGGGGAAAGCGATGTAGCAGGCGGCGAAGTTGAAATTGAGGTATATGTTGTTGTTAAATTATTAAATGATGCAAGCGCAAGACATTGTGCAGGTTCTGCCATCATTAGTTAGTGTTGGTTTTATAATGATTTGATCGACAAAACTCAAGTAGGCTACTCTTTGATTAAAAGTGCTTTGAAATAGGGCTGCATCTAACGACTATTTTAATTGTCCTTTAATCTGCTTATTATTTTCTCAACTTGGTCAAAAACAAGTCAGAAAGTACTGAAAGCACAATGCAAGAAATGCAGTAACATTTTCCCAAAGGTGACGTCTTTAGAATATTTGGTGTGGTGACCAACAGCCCCAAACCACAAGATATTCAATGTACTGTCATCAAAAGCAAACAAAGCCAGCCAATATTGACATTTAATACACCGAAATCTGTCAGTGTTTTTTTGGTAAAAATGATTTAAAACAATAACTAGGTTATCAGTTTTCCTGTTGATTAATTTCCTTTTGATCAATTAAACAGTTTACACCTCTACTTTCAAACCCAGGTTTTACCAGTGTTGGCTGTGCGAAGTGACAGCCAGTTTTGACAGCACACTGAAATCTTCTGTATGTTAAATGGGCTGTCATTGACATCCTTTTTGTCAATGTGTAACCACAAGAATCTTCTCCAGTTAATGATTTCTCTGCTATACGTGTATTAGACCATGTGATAGGTGCTAGTATTCTCTACTAATAAAAGATTAGTGGCATCTTATTGTTGTTATTTGTCATGTTTCAACAGACACGATAAAGGT
Source organism: Seriola dumerili (assembly GCF_002260705.1). Taxonomy (NCBI): domain Eukaryota; kingdom Metazoa; phylum Chordata; class Actinopteri; order Carangiformes; family Carangidae; genus Seriola; species Seriola dumerili. The sequence goes on along the minus strand of NW_019174376.1, from coordinate 336,925 downwards.
GAAATCCCAAGATTCCTGAAGATTTTGTCAGTCAACTCCCACATGGCAGTGAACCTCTCAAGTGAAGATTAAACCACCCTCAGCTCCAAAGCATTGCCCACTTAGATGCCGCTCAGTCTTCACCTTTGCAAATGGCTTGTTGTCTGAAGGACGAGCTCCTCTGTTCCATCTGCCTCAGCATCTACCAGGACCCGGTCAGCTTTGGCTGCGAGCACTACTTCTGCAGAAAGTGCATTACCGAGCACTGGAGCAGACAGGAGCCTCACGGAACACGAGACTGCCCAGAGTGCCGGAGGACCTTCACCGATCCTCTCCTCTCCCCGAGTCTCAAGTTGTCCAACATTGTGGAGCGCTACTCGGCCTTCCCGCTGGACGCCATCCTTAACGCTCAGAGGAGCTCCTATCCCTGCAAGGACCACGAGAAGGTCAAGCTCTTCTGCCTCACTGATAAAAGTCTGGTGTGCTTCTTCTGCGACGAGCCAGCACTACACGAGCAGCACCAAGTGACCACTATTGACGAGGCTTACGAGGAGATACAGGTCAGCTGTAGCACATACACACTGTGACAGCTCATTAGCAAGGGTGAGGCTGACATTTTCTTAAAACCCGTCAGTACTCTGCGCCACATTCAGGCAGTTGCACTCACTGACCCCGTGGGAGCTGCCCAGACAGTTCAGCCTCAGTCCCTTTACTGCCACAGAGCATCTCCACTGAAGCAGTGTGGAGATTCTGTGCTTAGCTTATGAGTACTTTGAGCACAGTAGGTGGTGAGGAATGAGACATATCTAATTTACCTTTCCCTCTCTGATGCCCACATTACCTGACTCATCTGTGAGTTCAGTTCAGTGTCACACCTCTCTGAAGCAAAGTTTTTTCTTTTTTTTCCCACACAGGATTAAATGTCAAATTTGCCTTTATATTGCCTGCTGTGGTTAGTTTAAATTACAAATATAAATTCCAGAAATATTTCAGAAAAAGTAAAATAACATACATACAGAAATGTATTAGAGTTTATTTGTGTTTTATCAGCATTATAGATAAAATGCAACATCCGCGATTCAAGTCTGGCAGGAGACCTTTGTTGCATGTCAACCCTTAATCTCTCTCCCTGTGTTTCCTGTCGTGTCTCTGCTTTGAATTTGGCCCCAAAATGGCACAAAAATACTTAAAAAAAGAAAAAAAGATGTTTTGTTTTCATGAAGAGATCTTGACTCAGCAATGAATGAAATTTAAATACACCAGTGTTTGTTGAATTGAAGGGGAAAAAAACACTTAAATTTCTTAAAAACCCTTAATGAGCCAGTAATCTTTTCATGACAGTGACTTTGATGAACTTCCACATGTTAATGCGTCATATGTGTTTACACTGAGTCATGTTTTCCTCTTTAACAGGGCTGGTTCGGTGTTTGCTTTCCTCTCACTGTTTGGATAATTCCATTCCCACAGAGCCAAAATCCAATAACTGTGAAACAAATCTCCTAATCCTGTTCCTTCTTTGCTCCAGTATGCATAGAAACACATTCCAATCTAATGTTATGTAGTCTGTCTTATTTCTGAAGTCTGCCCTTACTAAAGTAGATATTCAGAGCTGTTTTCAGGTAACGTAAAAAAGCATTAGATATCCAGTTTTCTTGGCAAACATCACGGTGAGCTTTTTGATGAGAAACAGACCAAAATGTTGGTGGCTGACACTCAGCTGTGCGGTTATGAAAGGTTTACACTCCCTCATTGCAGCTCAGACCACCACACTGCATTATCTCTGCTTTTGGTTGCAGAGACTGTATCAGTGTGATGGCCTATTCATTCCCCCGACCTCTCACGCCTTTCTAAAAGTGCATCTTTGACAACGGCAAGCTCAATCTACCTTGAATGCTCTAAATCAATGAGCAGGTTTATATGCAGACTGCAGTTGATTTATAAACTCTATCTGATGGAGGAATAGGGAGACAAATCGTTGATGAACAGTCATTTTTATCATTTGTTTTCGAATGGCAGCATGAATGGCCAGAAGCCTTGTCAAACAATGAGCTGACAGTCTAGTCCAGAAGTACTGTAATTAACGATGACAAACTTTAGAACTAGAGAAAGTTATCAAGTTATCCACGTAAATATGGTTGAATTAGTGTCATGGTTACATCTGTATTAATTGCCCCAGGTTTTGGCTCATGGCCAAGATCTCACATCAGATGGATAAAGAATAAGGGCATCATCTTCCTATTTCAGAACCAGAAAAGTGGCCACAAAAATAATGTGGACTAGATTGCACAACAATGCAGGTTTTCAAGTCAGTTTACAGTAGTAATAAATCTTAAGTTGATGTATTTCTCATATGTTCATGAAAAACAAAGTTAACTCCTCTAAGCAGCTGCTATTGCAGCTTTTACAGATATGATGGATATGCCTCTTGCTTACTGGTTAGGGCAATTTTTAATCTGTTTTTAGTTTTTATGAAAAAAACATGCTTTTGTTTGGATTGTAACCAATTTGTTCCGCTGAGGTTTTTGTGAGGACAAAGAAAGACATTAAACATGGAATAAAAGACAGGTACAATTAATTCAATTAATAGATTACACGTAAACATATTCAGTGGGTAGTACAGAGCTACAGTTGCACCCGCCTGTGTTCTGCGTTAAATATAATTAACAGTGCTGTGAACATCAATGCTGTTCTCCTTAACTTCCAATCAGACTCTGCGCTGAAAGCCTGAGAAAGGTCAAAACTGTGTAATCTGGGAGCAGAAGTAATTAGGCCCAGCACAAGATGTTTCCCTTTTCTTGGACACCAGCTTGTCCCTCTGCTTGGAGCTCCTTTCAAGGCGGCGATCTGGCATTTGGTATTCTGGCAGGAGCTTTTGGAGACTTCCCAGATCTACAATACTGAGAGAGAGTATGAGTACACAGAGGCCCCATCGGAAACAGCCATGTCCTGCGATGAGCTTGGCATAGTCGCCGTTTTAGATCTACAAGTGGGGTGGTTTGTTATGTAACATCTCGGCCTTACCAGACAAACACAAACTTTAGAACGAGGCAGCAGATGGCGTTACTATTATTTTCTGTCACGTTCATTGGAGATCACAAAGTACATTAGGAATGTGTCTAGTGTAACTGTGAACCTTGTGATATTAGTCAGCTCACAAGTTTACTCATTATTTCTCTTTTTCTTTCCAGCCAGTAGACAGGAGCCGTGTCGGATAGAAACAAATGTGTGAGAGCTGTGTCCTCAGGCACTGACTTCACTTTTAGCATCAGGCTTGACAATACTTAACTAAAGTGCCAAAACAACATGGTGAGGATGTGTTAAACTGCAGCAGCAATCAGTGCTTTGACTATCTAGGCCACAGGGGCACATGTCATGCCAGCTTGGTGGCCTTTTTTAAAATGAATCTTAGAGTTTTTGTTGGGTGGGAAAGTTGGTAGATGAGTGGAAAAGGATTTGGTAGATTGAAAGCCAAAGCTTAGTCTCTTTGTGTTGAATTGTTTGACACTCTGGCACTTTAAGAGGAGTGCACAAAGAGGGCGGGTAAAATGTTTGTGGTTTGTTTAAAACTGCGAAATATTCTGGAAAGAGTCACGATTTTTTCCCGGAGTAATTTAAAAAACATACTAATGGCTGAGGAATCATGATTCATTATTACTGGCCATTTTCCCAGCAGTGTTTGTTATTAGATTACATCATCCTCTCACCCCATCAACTGCTAGAGGAGCAGGATGACACACACATATGCTCCATCACCTTGTTGTTGTTACTCAGCTTTCTTCAGAGAGCACAGCACTGATGATCACTGTCTCACAATCGGAACTACAAAATCCAATCAGCATCTTCAGTAATCACTCAGACTCAGACATTTGGACTAATCCTTAGAATGGGCCGGGAAACAGTCGACCGGGACCCAGAACTGCTGAATTCCTCTGGTGACACATCAGTAGGAGCATTTGATCTCTAAATACATATTGTAATTATGGTATGGTTATGTTCATGGCTTATATTTTACATAATCTTTAATTCATTGTTACCACACATTCATATATTCAAAGCCTTAGATTTGGTATTCTGCAACAGACTAAATTTCCACAGGGTTCAGAGATGCCACACACCTCTGTTATGTTGTGCCACCACCGCTTTAACTGTGTGTTGACAGTGTGTTTGGTTGGCCAGTGTCCACTGATGAGTGCAGCCTTTGGTTGGTTGTAATCTCCTTAGCCTGGCATGTCACTTTGCTGACCTCAGGCCCTGAGTCTTGCTGCTGTGTTGAGAGCTTTACCTCCTGCTGATGTGCATCCTTTTCCTCCGTTAACGCTCCTTCGGGCCAAATTTGAAATGCACAAACACATCCAGCACCCGACTGTTGCACGGTGACGCACACACATCTGACAAACATTCACCCAACACATAATTGCTCTCTTCCGCGCATTTCTCAACATAAAGGACATTAAGGTAGGATCGAGCGGGATTTGTCTGTGGCTCTGCCATTTGCTTCAGGGAGCGGAGATTTCACAGGGAACTAATGCATTCTGATTAGGAGCGGTTTTATTCTGCCAATCGTATTGGATGCCATTAAATACCATTTAAACCTAATGTGCAAGAGCAGAAAGCCCTTTTAATGCAAAATTATCTTAAACTTCTTGAGAACTAAAACATTTAACAGAGCCACAATCATCTCTAGAAATCTCCAGTTTCTTAATACACATCATTTTAATCCTCTGTTATTTCGTTGTGAACAATTTTGGCCTGTCAGTCTCAATCTTTGAACTCATAAGATGAGGTTATAACCGAGAAGCCAAACATTCTTATCTACCGAGCCTCTATTCCTCCACCCTTGTAAAGTGTGTGCTTTATGTTCTGGGAAATAATGTCTTTATTTTAGGCATCATGGGCTAATGGTGATGAGATTACAGTTCCCTCCCTCTGTCATGCTACACTTGGGGTGCTGGCGCCATCTTAAATAGAGGTTGGCTGGATCGCTGTAACCCTGATTGGAGCTGGCCGAAGCTGTGCACTTATTATCACACCACTGTGGCCTAAAGTTGGCAGTCAGCTCCTGCGGAGGACAAAGTGGAAGCCACAGCGGCCACTGTGCCTTAATTGTGATGATCAAGACTGTCAGTGGGCTGTGCGCAACCAAAGTATTGCAGGGTGAGACAGACTCTTCCTGCTGTCTACTTGCCCAAGGGACATCTTTACGCTCCACTTGACAGCGGTGCAAAACCAGATAAGAAGACTGCAGCCCCTAGTTATCCATGCACATTTGGGGACTTAACTTTGTTCCTGATACTATAGATACTGTAGTTGGTATGGGAAAGAAGAATAGCAGCAGGCAGCTGTGCAGTGATGCTGGTTTGAGTTCAACTAAAACCCACGCAGCTGAAGAATTAAATGATTACTGTGGCGTTGTACAGTCTCCCACACAGACCTGTCACTCAAAGTGTCCAGATGCACCTGTGTGCTGTCCTCCATTAACACCATTCTTATACCTAGTTATTTCTTCCTTATCACACCACAAACATGGGATTAATCGTGAGAACGTATTAGCATTTTTCTCATTTGCCTCGCTGTAATGCAGGGTGGTGTTTGAAAAGGGAGAATGAGCATGCCAGCCTTTGAAGTGTTCCTCTGGTGGTTTGAAAACAGGGCTGTCTTTCACTCTCCAACTGACAGAGCCCAGCCGAGAGCTCTCTCTGAGCCTGCCATCACCACGCATGGCCGTGCTGCTGCAGTAATGAGTCAGGCAATTTCAAGGGCACCCACGGCTGCCATCTCCCCTGTGGCTCGCCTCAGACTGCTCTCCTTTCCTATAGCAGCTCCATCTCTCTCTCTCTCTCTCTCTCTCTCTCTCTTTCTCTCTCTGTCTCTTTTTTTGTCTCTCTCCTGTGCTGTCTTCTCTCTCAGTAATCTTCTCCTCGTTCCTGAGGTATGTGCTTTATTAAATGCCACAGATCTTGTTTGGTAACCAATTCTTTTGAAGAAGTTAGTTCCCAGCCCCCCACCCTGCTAATTTCCCACCACCCACCCACCCACCCACACCAAACAAATGAGTTTGTCCAGCTTGGTGGTCAGTCAGGGTGGTGTGGCAGAGAGGCAGCATTCATGTGGAGATGGAGCCATGGGGAAAGACACAACAGTCATGTTACATTAGAGTATTGCTGGCATAATATCCTCATCCAGAGAGAGGCGATAGCTTGTCCTGCACTTAATATTGATACAGCTGATGATGCTTGGGGCAGGATGCATGTTCACTTCAGCCCATGCTGTTGGTGAAATTAGCAGATAAACGGCTACAATGATTGGAGAAAGAAGAGCTGCTGCTGCGTCCATCACACGTAACATTTTGTCTTGTTTAGATGATTACTTTGGCTTACACTTGAGTGAGTCAGATGTCTGTACATCTGTTATGCATTAGATATGTTTATGTAGGCCTTCGGCACAGATGAGTTGGATTTGCAATTTCTCACATGTTTGCCAGCAAGTAAAAATGGCTCATTTTAGACCTGTTTAACAGCTACATGCTGTAAGGTGCATAGAGACCAGGAAACCGCATTGTAAGGCCAATACGATCCATGTTATGAACTCCTTTCAAGCCGAATAGGTGTTCCTGTTAGGGGGGCGTTTACAGCCTGCAGTGTTGCAGAGAGACTTCTAAACTTAGACACTTCTTTTCAGAAAAGCATCTAGAGACAAATCTAGTGACTTTTTTGACAAACTGTAGCTACTTTCCATATAAGAGAGTTGCCAACAGGGATTAAAGTGGGCTGGAAAAACTCCGTAACTGAACCTTCGAGTAATAAGTAAATAAACCGGAGTGTCTAAACGGAGAGCGAGACACACACACACACACACACACACACACACACACACACACACACACACACACACACACACACACACACACACACACACACACAGGCAGGAGAGAAGCCCCTCCCGGGCAGATCATCGCACAAGGCGACGGTTCTTTTAACTTCATTGTTGCATAAGAAAAGGAATTATCCAGGAACACATAAATGTTCTCCGTTATAAAGTCATGAGGTTATTATAAAGATCAGCTCTTCGTGTGATTAATAAAGAGCAAAGGAGCAGAATTGCTTGTTGACTGGTGCAGAGAAATGCACTTCTGCTGTGTACAGCCAGGCTACTGCTCGCGCGACAGAGTCGGGCTCAAACTTCAACAACAGAAACAGAAAACATGTAAACGGTTAAGATATACTCTTGATTGCCATTTTATTAGGAACAGCTAGCTAAACCTAATGCAGTCTAATGCAACAGCCCTGCAATACATCCCATGTCGAAGGTTATAATGCATACTTTTTGTTGAAACTAGCCTCCAAAATGACCATTTAATTGAATCTATAATTGAACTGTTCTCTTCTGAACATTATCACTCTCAATAAGGACTTACTGCAGGGCTGTTGTACTACACTGCAATAGACTCAAAGAGCTGTAGAATAAACTTGAAACTTACTGTATATTTCCTCAGCAACATTGATGTGTAGAGGTGTATTTCCTTTTCTGTGGAAATGACACCAACTCCCCCCACATGACTGTATCGTGATGATTCATTATAACTGAATGCATTGTACCTGTTGTATGACATCAGTAGTTGGACAGGTACCTGTCAGCTAGTTAAAACCTGCAGGTCACAGGAATGATGTGTGCAAGCTGTGACTGGTCTGGCAGGTCAGAGAAGGGAGAGGACGGATCACTGGCGAGGAGAGATTTGCTGGTCATCTCAGTGAATGAAAGGGGAAGTGCTGTCCTTAAAGTTTTGCGGCTTAAAGTGAGGCTTAATGCTGAGCCCTGGCCTCCCTAATGTGAGGCAGATCATCAGGGAGAGTAGCTTGCACACCAGTGACACCGCTATAAAACACATTAAATGAGAGAGGGAAAAAAAAAAAAAAAAAAAGACCGGGCGGAGGAAGGTGCTGTATAAATGGTTACTCTTTCTTCAGCTGCCTCAGAGGTAGAATACCCTGTCAAAAGTGCTGAATGTGAAATGAGAGGTTGAGGAAGATGGCTTTTAGGCAGAGACAATTGCAGATCTTGGTAAATGTTAAAAAAATCCATGAGTGCTGAGTAATCGGAGCGCAGAGCAGTTCATATTCAGTCTTCTTTGCCTTTTAGTTTTGTCTGTGTCGGTTTGATTTTTGGGTGGATGTGCTGTACCCCACCACCGCAGCCATTAGACTCTGAGCCCTGCATTGCTTGATTAGCTGGAGAATTAAGACAGATTACAGGCCATTGTTCTCGGGGGTCTGCGCAGGGCCGGACTGGGCCATAATCTCCTGTAATTCCCTGTGTCTGTGATTTGCTGCAGATGATTTAATTAGACGTGCTGCCGATAGTAGTCCTCATTTACAGCTTCCGATCAGCCAGATCTGACTGCCCTCTCTGAGCGAGCCGGTTGCAAAGATGTTTACATGTTAATGCCACCTCTCTTTAAATAAGAAAGTCAAGCTATATTTGATGTTACCTAGAAACCTGTCTGTGGCTCTCACCACAGTCGAGGTGCACAGGGACAGATGATTGATAGGCAGGTGCTGGGAAATCTCTCACATGCTCAGTCTCAGTCTAATTTTATCTGTGGGATTAGAAAAATGGTGTTAAATTAATCAACAATTCTTTGTAAAACATTTGTGTAATTCTTAGGCGTGTGAGAAAATCAGGGGTGTGATTAAATAATGGCCTTCTGTAATTATCTGTTGAATAGTAAACACCCGATGAAAGTCAGTAAAACTGTAATGACATAGCAGCGCTGGCAAATGCAGCTTTCTTAATGGTAAGTATTGCATCATTGCCTGGTTTGGTCTGTGTAATAATTGTTTCCTTAATAACAATTTAAACACATTAACTGCAGTTTAAATTGTGGACAAATCAAGTTTCTCTGGCCAGGTATTCTTAAAGTTTGTTTATTTCCCATAATGCATTTAGCATGCATCTAGGGTCAGGCTAATCAGTGGGGAGAGGCCAGCTCTCCGTACCCTGCCTCCTCTATTCATCGTTGCTCTCAGTCTGCACATTAACAGAGGTTTCCTGCTCTAGCAGCTGTTACAGTTTAGGTATTTAGCAGACGTTCTTATCCACTGTGACTCACACTAACTGCAGCTGTAAAACAAGCAAGCATTCCTCAAGCATTAAAAGTGTAAACTCACTGCTGTGAAAAGTATTACAGCTTTAATCAGGAATCTCATATATTGAAGTGACAGAAAAAACCTCCTGTATCAAAATACAAAGTCGATTGGTTTTTTTGGTTTACAAGTTATGCAAAAAAAAAGTTAAAGAAAAAAAAGATGCTGTTTCATGAAAAAGACATTACGACTTTAAAAGAAGTATGTAGACGTGGTTGGGAATGTTTTCTGACTCGTCTCTCAGTCTGCATCCACACTGTGCCAGCAGAAACTGAAAAAGCATTGTTTTCTCTTCATTTTGTACTTTTGTGCACACTAAGCTGATGTTTCTGACATCTTGAAAAACTGAGCTGAAAACAGTCTGCAGAGTGAACAAATCTCGTAGGAATTACTGCTCACTCGGCTGTCTGACAACAGAAACAGAAAAATATGTAAATGAGAACAACAAAATTGTGAATTTGGCTGCATTGAACACAGCATATATGATCACAGAGAGCAGGAGGAGACTGAACAGAGTTTATCAAGCTGAATAAACCTGTGTGTGTTTGACTCCTTACTAGAATTGAAGCACAGTTTTGTTGTTTTAACTTATGGACAGAAATGTCAATAAAACTGTTTGTCACAGTTAAAGCAAACATAAGATGATGTTGATTTCTTCACCCAGATGTGAGGTATAACATTTCATATGCAGAGCCAAAAGTGCAGTTTTAAAACTCATATCCCTACATACTACATATTTATTTCTTTTGTATATAATAGTATAAGGACATACCTTTTAATATGTATGTATATATTTATCTTGTATGCATATGTATATTTTTATCTTTATAACCTACTTCATATTCTCTATTCTTTTCTGAGGAGCAACTGTAACTCAATCTAATTTTCTCCTGGGGATCAATAAAGTATTCTGATTCTGATTCTGCTTCTGAAGACCTAAAAAAAAAAGAAAAAAAGAAAAAATGATATTGGGTATTAAATGCAGAAACATGCAACAACTACAGCTACCTAAACTACAGTTCCCATGAGCTACAGTTGTTGAATTGCAAAAAAAAAAGAAGTTTCATCTTTCTTAAAGTGACCATTGTCCATTACAGTAGTGCATAAACCTTTTGGCTGAGAATATGGACAGAAAAGCTTTTTCGAGAGCCCAATGAAGGCAATAGGAAATTGCATTGTCTGGCTTTTTGCAAGTGAAACAGTTACTTTAGTGCACTGATTAATAATTCACTTTATTTTCAGTGTTTTGTTTGCTCAGTGCGATGTTTCTCTAGATGGTCTCAACGTCCCCATGATTAGGACTACACGGACATGGTGTGCTTTTGATCTTAATGATATTCAGTTTAAGTTTTAGAAGCCTGACGAAGACCTGTGTGGGTTGAAAACGGTCGATACCGTACAAACAAGACATATTAGTTGTGAACAGATGTGTTTCTCCTGCTTTGTACTTGAACAGTGCCTGAAGTTTGTTTTTTAATGTGATGATCCAGGCTACAATATGTAGATTATTGGAAATCATCAGGGGATTTAATAACATGCAGACCTGACTGGAGGCTATACTTACAATTCATAGAACTGTACTGCCAGTGTCTGCAGAAACAGTCTGTTATTTTACAGTGTGACTTGACAAAAGAGGCATACATCCCAAATATTTATTTGATGTCAGGGGACTGAGTGAAAGAGAAGCAGACGCACACTTTATTTGGTCAGATAGAGCTGCATAGTGCATACACAACAGCTACAACAGAATAGCTTCCAGCTGCACCCCTGCCGCTAAGACGAAGTAGAAGCAAACAAATCTGTTTGTTATCCCTGCCGTGTGGCGCTGGCTGGCATGCAACCACATCATGTTTTTTCACAAGGTGATTTGTGCGCCTGACACATACTACATGGTTTTACATTAACAACATGCTGACTATTAGAGGTTTGACTAATCCTAGGAAGCTTTTGCTAAAAGATGACATGAGCTCCTATTTGGTGGTAGTGAAAATCTGCTGGCAGTCAGACGTATCCAAGGGTCATTTTCAGGGTGTGTTTACCCTGTGTGTCGACAGAATGAAGTCGCTCTGCGGCACAGAAGAGATAATAGTGTTTGTAGGAAATGCAGTTCTTCAGAGCCACGTTGTTATGCCTTGATTTGAGTTTGGTTTCTGTGTGTTTGGTTTCTGCAGGGCCAGGTGGAGCTCCCAATTTTAGCTGTTTAAACCAGTCTGACTAATGACCCCTTTATTTGCAAGCTAGAAAAGGATTAATTTAAGTAAATTCAGGTGTTGTGCTCACCACTGAAATTCTGCAGGTGAAACATCTGAAATAGTTTAAATGCTGAAACACTGGAAGTTGTAGTTGAAGTGACAGTAAAAATCTAATTACTGGAAGCAAAGCAATTCAAATAGAAATGCTCTTTATTTTCCATCTTCTATAAGACAGATCTACTACAGGATTTGCTATTAGAACTTGAAACCTTATGGATTTAAAAAAAAAAAAAAGCTTGGTTTTGTCCGTTCATTCATTAGCTACACCCACTTATCCTTTGCAGAGGCGGAGTACACGCTGGAGAGGTCATTAGTTAGTCACAGGGCTGACATAAAGACAACCATCCATATTCACCAAAATAAATAAGCAATTTCGTCTCAACAGTTAACCTAGCCTGCATGTCTTTGGACTGTGGGAGGAAACAAAAACTCAACCCACACAGGTTTAGGGTGAACATGCCATCTCCACACAAAAAGGCCGCAGCTAGCCGACAGTTTCAAACCCAGTATCTCCGTGCTGTGAGGTGATAATTGCTGCACCCTGCTGCCCAAGGTTTATAGTTCCATCAATGGGATCCATAAAATATCCACAAAATTCACCAACACTCTCTTCTAAAGTAATATTTCTCCATCTTTTTGGCGTCACTTCTGCCTTCTACACCCTTCAGTCCTCTCTGTCAAGTCAAGACCACAAATCAAATTTCCCTTTGGGGCTTTACAGCAACACAGTCTGTCCTTGGACACTTTGAATCAGAGCAGGAGGGAAATAGGAAGGAAGCACTCCCCTAAAAAAAAAACTTTCAACAGGGTATAAACAAAAAGTCTATTTAACCCCTTGCTCCTGCTGTCTGATCTCAACATGGGCCCTCGACTCACTCATCGAATCACCTCTGCTCTAGCCAAGGTGTTTAACCCATGAAACCCAGACACATTAGATAAATGTTTATATTACATTAGATACTTTTTTAATTACCATCTTTAACCAAACATATGGTATGAAAAACACTATTTACTGCTGAGAGACTCTGTTCCAAAGTTATTGCAAATGTCACTGGGGTTTTGATTGTGGTTGCTGCACAATCAGGTGGAGCTTCCAAACATAGCTTAAACCAGTTTTACGAACAATCCCTCCATTTGGAAATGATTACAGACGTCAGTGATTCACGGGTGAAGCTTGTGGTTTGTTTCTGGATACTGTGTAATCTAGCAGGCTTAAAAGGAAGAACATTTTTTGAATGTTAGTGTTTTCTTCTTTCTTTTATCGGTTGCCTGTTGACATGATGTACAGCCCTCCCCAAGATTAGCCTCTTGCTCTTGACAGGGTTGATCGATAACTCTTCAGAGACGGGTTGAAACTGGTTGAAGTTGTAGTGATAACATTCTGAAATTTCACATCAGGCAACGTAAGCATTTAAACGGGCTGTCTGTAAAATACATTTCCAACCTCAGTTGTGAAATGTATAGCTGTGTAGAAGCTAGTTCTGCTCCGGACTGAAGGGGAAGCTAAGTAGCTTCTGTCAAGCTGGTGATTTTATACAAGCAGCAGGCCTGCTCTTATCGCTCAACTCTTCTCAGATTTCCACTCTAGTGCCAACAACAAACCCTGTGTTCCTCTTAAATGGCTTGTCCTACGCTGTGTAGATTATCAAACCTAACACTGATGGCTCTGAGACCTGCTTGTCTTTCTTTAAACCCTCAGACATCCACCCACTTTGCTGCCTCAGTAGTACAACAAACTGTGTTCTCACTGCTCCCTCAGCTTAGTGTGTAGACTCTGTAGACCTTTGACAGCAATTCAAACATCATATAACTTTTTAATTTTAAGGATAAAAATGATTAAAACTGACATGCAGTGTTTTTTTTAGTTTTTTTCCATAGCACTTCATGTTTGGGGTGTTACATTTGCATACTCTGTGCCCTTCCTCACTCCAGGAAGTGGAGCAGCAGCCTCTGAGCATTCATCATTTACATGACGTGTCCTATATTCAGAGGACTGGAGGAGGCTGCCAGCATTAGCGCTTCCACTCATCCCCACTGCTTTCAGCAAATGTTTCCTATGGAGTAGAAGTCGTGGATGTGGGGGTCACTTGTGAGTTGATACTCAGACCTGGGATCAGTCACAGTAGATCTTTTTCATCTGTCAAGGAATGAGCATCAGAATTGTGCTGAAACTGCAATGGAAGATGGATTGTTGTGAGTGCTGTAGCTGTAAAGACTTTGTAAGGACTACATCATCTACAATTTGCCAAAAATAAGACCTGAATTGTAACTGAGGAGTGAATGGGCTTCACTGGCATGTGAGATGCTTACTGATATTTAGAGCTGAGAGTTTGACAGCACTAGTCCTGTGTAGTAGATGTACACATACCCACGCATTTCACAGTCTGCTCTCGTCTCACGCTGCCCGTCTCACTAGGACAGATGTAGTACACACTGCTGTCTCTGTCCTCCAGCTTTCTGAGCCAGAGCTGCTCAGTCAGCTCAGCCTGCGCCTGCTCTGCTGGCTGAGCTCCGGCGGCAGGGACGCACTCGTCCCTCTGGAGAGGCTGCAGACTCTGCTGATGCCAGAGGAAACAAGGCTTTGGGATGTAAGGCACAGCTTGAGCTCAATTTGATGTCTTGGAACAAAATACACCGGAGTTTGCAGCCTGAGACAGCATTTTTGTTGCTCTGCTTTTTGTTTCGTTTCACAAGTTTTTGTTTTGGCTGCCGCCCCAGGGCCAGAGGGGCTGGCAGCCATCACACCACACAGACAGGTGAAACATATTCATGACTGGCCTCAAATCCTTTGGCCCACGGTTTATCGTGACATTGCACGCAGCTCAAATAAATCAGCCTGCATTGGCTTATCCATGAAAATGATGACCTAAGAACGAACTAAGAAACACTTAGAAAGGCTGTGTGCTTACAGTGTGTTGTATTCCCTGATTTCACTGGTCTGCATTTTTGATATTGCACTGACTGGCACGCTTGTAAGACCAGTACGCCCAAGACGACAAAATATATTTAAAATCCTGCACCTCCCAACACGAAAGCTCACATCACAGCGAGTATTTCTGTGGTCGTGACATCAGTAGTGGCTGTTTGCTTGACGAGGTCTGCTGTTAGCTCGTTCTCCGCAGCCTGTGTCAGTGTCTTCAGGCTGCACTCGGTTTGGCATTGAGTGCTGCGAAAGGGTCTCTGCACTGTGAAGAGGAGACAGCATACAGGCTAGTCACTTGTCTTCATGTTTCATCAGGACAACCTGCTGATCAGATGGCCTGCACTGTGCGCTGTTGGTTTTGTTCGTGTATTTTCTCTTACTCCTGGCTTCTGTATCCCAATTAGAAAACGCAGCACTTACTCTTCCTTTACGAGCAGATTATTTATTCTGGCTCCTTCCTCTGTTTTGTGTCTTTCCATTATGTTCTGTTACTTTCAGCTGAATCTACTAATGACATAAGTGTTTTGATTTTTCATGTTTCTTTTTGTTGTTTCACAAAATGTATTATTTTCCTTCCTGTTGGTCTGGTCCAACAAAAAAAAAAAAAGGTTTAATTAATGTTCACAGTGACTTATTACCATGGACACATTAAAGGAACTGGATACTGGACTCAAACGGCGCCCACTGAAAAACTCTCACCTGGTACATGAGCCAAGAATAGAATAGTGCATGCACCCTGCCCAAAGACTTTACACTGGGATGATGTCACGCAAATAAAGGCTTTGGGAAAGAGTTTTAACTGACCATGTTCGCAATTTGATGCATCCTGTCAACAGTTTTCTTTCCTATTTGTCCATGGGGAAAATGCTTTTTGGACTTCTGGGTTATTGTACAAAATCTAGGATGAATCGGCAGCGAAGCTGAGTGGCAATGCTGTATTCATCTCACTTAATACGTGCATGCTTATTACAAGTAGACCAAGAGCTCTAAGCATGAGATCATATAGACAGACAAGCAGCTCACTGATTGGACAATTTTGGTGATGTCATCCTGCACCATCATCACTGTATGGCCCCAATTACTAAACAAGTCATGCAGCACTTAACTGAACAAAATGTGTTTATTTATATACTATAAAGGCTACACGCTGCTCACATACAGACGGGGAGATTTTTCTTAGAGCTCACAATCAGCAGATATCTTTAACAGTATTTTGGTTTTTAAACTCCTTATAAAATCAAATATCTACTAATGATGAGGAAAATTCACTTAATGCAGAGTTAATGGCCGTGAGTGTGTAATGTGTGCATGTACTTGCAGGTGGTATTGCATCATGGTATGTTGTTGCCCATTTGACGCTGTACCTTGGTGTGAGCGACTTCTCGGTGTGGGACATATATTTCAGACCTGGTCTATGCTAAATCACAACAAGCCCGTAAAGCTTACTGGCTGACTGTAACAGCTGCAGTATGTTCACTGCTGTGTTATTGGCTGGCGTCTTATTTACTCACCCTGTTATCTGCATTACAGAATTACACCCTCAGCTCCATGAAGGTTATGCCAGACTGTCCCTGTGAAAATCACTTGCAGTACATTGAGTTATTGTGGGCTCTGCTTGGGTTTGCGTTCTCTGCTTAATGATAAACCGATGAAAGGGATCCCACTGCAATTGTAAGTCTAAGTAGCATATTGGCTCTGCATTCGGTGCGTCTTCCAGTAAGAAGATGAGTTGCAAGTTTTCTCTGTTTATTTTTTTCCTGTCATCAGTTTGAATGAAATCACTGGAAGCTATTCATGTCTGTGTGCGAGAGGAAGTTCTCCATCCTGTAGGCTTTTTATTATTCATGCTGTGACACTGCTGCATGTTGTTTTGTTCGCCTCCTCATCTGCGCTGGCAGTTTGAAGCCAGTAACGCTCTTTAAATCCTGAACGAGCTGCTGAATATAATCAAGCTCACAGCTGTAAGGAAAGTTTGAGGAATTTGAAGCCTCGTACACACTTTCGAAGGAACTTGAAGCCTATTATTTTATTCATTTATATATAGTATATATCTACCCAAGAATGCTGGAAGAGGAAGGAAATGACAGCAGGATGAAATGAGTTTTAGGTTTATAATCCCAAAGCCGTGACACCCACCCCCCCCCATTTCCTGCAACTTTACGACCTGGGGAAATGTCATGTCAGACTTGTGTTGGCCAGATGTGATGGACAGGAGAGAGACGCCTCCACATACAAAACGAAAACACACACTCACATACTGCTTGCACACACACAAATTTCCCTGTCACAGTCTCTGCCTGTACCAGCATTCATCCACCTGCAGGACTTGCTTTTGTTTTGTCACTTAATGATGGTCTGCTCGCCATAATGCACACTTTTTCCTCTAGATGAGTGTAAATTACATCTAATTCAGATACAATTTCTTGTCCATATGTGTTGGTGATGGACACCACAGCTGTGCCTTTTCTCTCCAGTTTTTGCTAGGAAAGTCATTACAGGAAATCTCCCTCTGTAGGATGCTCAAAGGACGGTTTTTGCTTCCAGGAAGATTAAAGAGGATTATGTAATTGCATGTTATGGAGGAGGTTCAGGGGATTGAAGTGTATGAAGATGATTCCACCAAGGCTGATTTTTGCTGTTTCTAAAATGCAGCTTTGCCTGCTTAAATTCAGCTCAACGTACACATGTTCTCCAATGTGTTTAGCATATGTTAGCGACAAGTGCTAGTGCAGAGGATGATGCAAAACTCCGAGACAATGTGAATTTAACATTTAGTTCATTGAAAGAAACGTTCTGTAGAGGACTTTGGGTGTTCTGAGACGTTTGGGTTCATGTCGATGCATCCGTCTGTTGGTGTGACGGCAGCAACAGTTAACATTGCCCTTCTCTGACCGGTCAATCAGACGATGCGAAAGCAGAAGTGTGGAGGAGCATGTTTCCTCTGCCAGTCTGTCAGTGTTGGTCTATCTCAGTGTGTGGGAGCGGCCTTTGACCTGCTGCAGACAAGCGTGTAGCGATGAGGCGGAGAGCCTGCTGAGCCTGCCGCACTCCTATCATTAACATGGAGAGTCACGCTCCCCCTCTGCACCAACCATTGTTTTCCTCTGTTTCTGTCCTTGAGAAGAAACATGCTTCAACTTCAGCAGCCCACACAACCCACTGCTCCTTTTTAATTTTGCAGCTAATGATCGAGGTCAAGAAACAAATTGATGCATGGCTTATTATCTCCTTCCGAATGGTACTTTAACCTTTTTTGTCCCTGTAGACTAGATTGTTATATTATTATGGTTTTTTCCTATTCTATTAGATTTATTCTGGCATTCATTTCAGCCCGGTAGCTGAGTGATGCTTGTTTTTATTAGCCCTGCTAAGCTGATGGCTCCATTTGGTGGGTTTTTGCTGCGGTCGGTGTTGACGGGAGCTGACACTTTGTGGGTCACAGAGAAGGTGACACACAGGTTACATTAGCAAAGAGACCAGGCAGCAGGATGGCTTAAGCACGTTTTGAAATAAATGAGGCTTGTGTCAGGTTGTTTCATTTGATTCAATTTTTAATTTCCTCCTGGAATCAGAGCAAATGAAATGGTGCCATTTTTACACATGTATGGTCACTGTATGTAGGAGGATTTTGTCCAATGCATAGTTAGTTCAATGTGGAGCTGCGCTGTGTATAATTAATTTCCGTCCATTTTCTTGTTTAAAATTTTGGCAAATGGCAAAGGTATCATTTGAGCGTAACTGAATTCTTTCCCCTGATGTTAATTTTTTCAGGTTTTTAATTTCATAAAACTTTTTTGTTGAATTCCAGTCATGATTATGGCGATGGATAGCTCAGGTTTTAATATTCTGCCAACTCAATAAATAAAGTGGTGGTTCCAGCTCAGATTGGGTTAAAACAGAATCCACCATCCATCAGTTTGACAAAGGGCAGGTCCATGGTGCAATGCATCTTCATACAGAAAAATGTCTGTTATATTTCATCTTTGCTGGTCTTTTTTTTTTTCTCTATAAACAGCAGAGAATACCACTCGTTTGCTCTGATATAGTTTCTTTGCTCAAACACATAAGCATAACAAATAAAATGATTAAAGGAGGCCACAGTATTGAAATCAGTTTGTGATTTAGGAGTGCCTCTATCCCAGTTCATAAATCAGGTCAGATTCCCTGCAGATGTTGAGGAAAACTCTCAAAATTAAACTTGCACAACTCTTCTTCAACACACCACGCTTTATTACCCAGTTTTTTTTCATCTGGTTGTGTCTTTATCTTCTATCACTTCAAAAATAATATTTTATCATCAAAGATCAATGTAAAAAAAGGTGGCATAAACCTTTTTGATTACACTAGTGGCATAGTTGTAGGGATTAGAGAAAAATGGGTCTCGTCGCAATGTCGGTTGGTTAATCTAGACTAAATTATCTCGACAACTATTTCAGTCAGTTCCGTCATTCATGATCCTCGGAGGATAACTCACGCTAACTTTGGTGATCCTCTTACTTTTCCTCCAGCACCACCACGAGGTTCATCTTTGTGGATTTAAGTGAAATATTTTGACAAGTTTTAGATGGATTGTCTTGAACATTCATGTCCATCTCAAGATGATATTCACTGACTTTGGTGATCTTATGACATTTCATGTAGCACCACATGCTAACATGCTAACCTAAAATGGGTAATATCATGCCTGTTAAATGTCAGAATATTAGCATCACTATTCTGAGCAAGTTGGTGTTTTAGCATCTACCTGAATACAGCCTCACAGAGCCGTGGGACCGTCCCGAGACCCAAAATGACATCAGTTTCAATTTTCTCAAGAACCAACACGTCCGATCAACAGATTCAGGTTTTTGAGTAAGACACTGAATTTCAAACTTTCTACTTGCTTATTTGTCATCAGTTGCTTAGTATGAATCATCAGCCAAGTACTGATGAGCAAAGTGCAGGGCTGTAGAGTTCTGTACATTGCACATTTGTTTGTTTGTATTATATCCAAGTCTGTACTGAAGTTAGTACATCTGCTGAACCATTTCTGTCCAAAAACCTAAATCTGAATGCACTGGAGGAAAAAAGAAAAAAAAAAAAAACGGCACCATTCGTGACAGTAGCCATCCCAGCCAGCTCCTGCAGAGCCCTCCCTCCTGCCTTGGGGAGACTTGGAGGTGACTGAATGGTGCAGGTTCTGCCAGTGTGTTCCTGACTAGAGATGAGACCCAGTTTTCTCTGACACAGACCAATACCTCCGGAGATTTCATTTGATCCCTTTCATATCTCGCTCTCCGTCTGCCTTGCTTGCTTTGTAGCTGAGGCTTAAATCTTTGCCGCCTTGTACCAAAGCAAAGAGAGCTGTTATACAAATAATGCAGTTTAAATAAATAGAATAGAGGTTAGATTTGCAAAAATGTGTCTGCCAAATACATTGGTGTTATTTTTATGTAACTGACTTTGTGTTTGAAAGGTTATTTGAGCAAACAAGTAGTTGAACGTTTAAAATGGACCTGAAATCACATCAGCTAATTGAATTTAGTTCCACAGTTGTGTCGTAGTAAAGTCCAGGCACCGGTTAGTGACCTGTTGTTTGTGTTGCAGAGGGAGATGAAGGAGCAGCTGGCCACCCTGCAGGACAGTGAGAAGGGACACACCGAGGCCCTGCAGCTCCTGCAGAGACAACTCACTGAGACCAAGGTACTGTAACATTTTTAACACAAAATATATCATTTACAGAGCTGGACCAGCACCGATTGTAGCCCGTGGGGCTGCCACAGAAAATCATTTTCATTATCAGTATAGTTTATAAAAATGTCCAACACATTTTCCCAGGGTAATGTCAGTCCAAAAATATTAAATTAACAAAGAAATAAAACAGGTTAGCAGAAAATCTCTACATTTCAGGAGCTCTGGTCTAGAGCTGAAACTATTTGCTGATATAATCAGTTAGTAAATCAAAAGACTCAGCTACTATTTTGAACATTGATTGCTGGAGTAATTTCTTAAGAAACAAAGGCCAGTTATTCCCAAGCCTCTTGATTGTGAACAGGCCGGTTTTTGTCCTTTACAATAATAAACTGAATATCTTTGGTAGGGCTGCAACTAATGATCATTTTCAGTAGTGAGTAGTCTTCAAATAATTTTCCCTATTAATCATTAATCGATAAAAGTCAGGAAATAGTTTATAAAATAGCCCAAAGTGACGTCTTCAAATGCCTTTTGTCTGATGAACAGTTTAAAATCTGAAGATTCTTCTTTTACTGTCGGCATAGAGGAAAAAATCTGAACGTAAAGAATGATGAATAAACTTATTTTCTGTCATTTTGTAAGAAGGAATGATTAAGCAAGAAACAAGTGAGTAGTCACTTTAATTCCCACTTTGATCTAACAAGTAATTCTGCAGCAACAAATGCTGTCGAAAGTCAGTCGTAACAGAGCGTGTAGGTATCTACAGAAGCACGACATCCTTGCTTGAATCTTCAGCATCCAAATGGCAACAGGAACATTCAATAACTAACCTCAGTAACACAGGTTCATAAAAGTAAAGGACAGGTCTGTTTAATGTGTGCAGTCTTTCAGTCACTGACTATCCACCTTCCTTCCTAACTGATCTGGACTGACAGTTAAATTCCCACACGTAAATTGGTTTATTGAGTGGCTGTTTAATCTCGACACCTTGTTTTAATCAGCCAGCCATGAGCATCTACTCAATATGTCAGTCGCACAACCCCTCACACACACACACGCACACACACACACACATATATCTCTCTCTCTCCTGTAGTGACATTGAAGCTATCACCCAGGTAAGGCTGTCTGGCAGAGACGATGTCGCAGCCGTCAGCGCTATTTGTCATTTAGGGACCTGTTTTTCTACCTGCTGTCCAATGTCACCACATCACCCATCTTTCTGTCCAGGTTCTGCACTGCAGTACCCTCTGCTGCCAGACTCAGTCTGACTGCTAGATGCAGGCCTTTCAGCTGCCCCCCATTCCTCATTGGAAATGAGCTGTTCTCATTAGATTTACATCCATTTGCAGAGTGCTCTGCCTGGAAGAGAGACGCACTGTGACTGCATTGATCCCTGATGCATTTAGGCTGCCGATAATGAAATGTCTCCCTGCATAGCTTCTTCATCTTGCTAAATGTGAGCTTGCCTGAAGTTATTTTTCTTCTTTTTTTACCTTATTGTTCCTAAAAGATGTGTTGATGTGTATCTTTAATGTTCATGACTGAGCTGAATTTCAGTTCTTGCACTAATGCTGCATTCATGTGCTCCTCAGATTGTTCCATTTCCCGAATTGGGAAGTCATTCTTCCGACTTCGGTGTGTTCTAACAACATTAATGCTACGAAGAAGATGTGCTGTATTGTATTGTATTGCTCATAGTGTCAAAACAACATGTTGATAGCTGTTTCCAGTATTTGTGTTACCTAATATCAGGGTTACTGCTAATAAATAACTTTTCTAATTAATCTAGGTCAACAGTTACAACCTAATGCCATATTAAAAATTACATTTTAGCAAAAAAATGATATGCAATATGTTTCTCACCATCAACATAACATTTAGTTTCATCCGCCATGTTCCTGCGAATACGACCTCAACAACTCGGCAAATTGTGCACCAAAATTTTCACCAACATTCCGAGTTGTTGTTGTTCCGACTTGAGGAGGCGTTCACGTGAATTTTTCCTCATTGGAAACTCATTATTCCGATTACTCCGACACCACATGAATGCAGGATAAGATTGAGAAGAAAAGCACTGCAGCAGCCCAGCTCCCATTTTAACTGAATGTGCTTTCCTTGCACTCCAATTTGAGCTCTTGGCTTGTGTGTGCTTGGTTGGATCTCCGTCTGAAGGATAGACATTGTGTCCTATTCACATCCCCACCGGGGATTCGCTTGATAATCACATGCTTCCCTAAAAGGTAGCTAGCGTCCTGTCTCCAAGGGCTGCAGACTCCTTCTCAGTGCCGTCACATGCCTGCTGGGCCAAAGCAGCAGGCATGTCACTGAGACTGATAGCAAGGCTGCTGCAGTCCTCCTCCTCCTTACCACCAGTTTTCAGCTCTTAAGTAGGTGGGAGGATGCTGGGATGCAGCCCACCTGAATGTCATAGCCCTCATGCTTGCAGAGAAATCGTCATCTGAATAGGTTCCCACATGCAGAGAGAGAATTCCTGCCCCTGGTCTCTGAGAGAACAGGAGAAACATGCCTGCTGTTTGGAGGGGATTGATTGAATTTTTAGGCAAGTGTAATTAAACCTCAGATCACAGTTCCCAAATCCAGCTCCTCATTTAAAGATTAGAGGAGCGGTTTAAACTGTCCTCAGTTAAAGGCTTCATTCATCTAAGGTTTTGTACAGACAAGATTAATCTGAAATTCTTGTTTAGATGAACTTCACTGTGATTCAGTAGTCATTAATTTTCTCAGTTGCTCTTTGATGGCCAGATGTTTGGACTTCTTTAGAGTCCGTGCACAAACACAAGTCCAACATTTTTGTATAAAATGATGACTGCAAGAGACGGACAGGGAAAGTTTTCGCTAAATGTCTGAATTGAAGTCCAGTCTTTGCTTTCCTCAGAAGCTTCCAGTCGAAAGGATCCTCTGTGCGATTTGTACAGGGTTTTCACATCACACCCCTTTGTTCTGTCTCTCAGACACTCGGACTGCTAACACTCAGATGATTCATTCTCTTTGATGTCCAACTCCCCATTTTTCCTCTTCAGCAACAAATCAGTTTCTTCAGCTCTCAGCCTGCTGTCCCTTGCAAAGTGCTTGACTGTGACTGTAATGACTTCTGCTTTTCTGCCTGTCTGCCGGCCTTGTAACCACTCAGCTTCACAGACACCCTTTGTGCCCCCCTCCTCCTCCTCCTTGACCTCTTCTTTTTGGGTTATCACTATTACTCTGGTTTGTTTCTTTGTAAAAGTTTTCTCATTAGAAGGTTGTACTTTGACTGTTTTTGGAGAACCACTTCAAATCGATGCATGTACAAGCTGAATCAATGAATGAATGTTAATGTAATATTAACACAATTTAGAGCACTTTGTCAGCCCTTGAATTACTGACTGTTATGTAATTAGGAGGCAGGCAATTGTAACTGAAACACTCAACAAACCCAGCTAACTGTGGTACAAAGTCTATGTCACAGTCCTGTTATGGCAGTTAGAAAATATCCAAGATGAAGGTGTGTTTTTTTTTTTTTTTACTAAATCATCTTTTGACTTGTGTTTCAGTCCTCGGCCAAAAGTCTGCGCGCAACCATCGGAGATGCATTCGAGCGCCTTCACCGTTTCCTGCGCGAGCGTCAGAAGAGCATGCTGGAAGAGTTAGAGATGGATACGGCCCGCAAGCTCGCCGACATCGAGCACAAGATCCAGCGCTACAGTCAGCAGCTGCGCGACGTCAAGGAGGGCATCCAGATCCTGCAGGAGCGCCTCAATGAGACAGGACGACACGACTTCCTGGAGGGAGTAGCCGTCACGTCTGAGAGGTGCTTCTCCTGCCCAGACCTTGCAAAACAGTCCTTGTTTCATCACCGCAGTCCCATAAGAAAATAAAAAACACTTTTAGTCCAAGAAGGATCAGGTGTTGTCAACTCAAGTCATGTATCAACACTTTATCTAAAAAGGGAGTAAAATTGTTATAATGATAATTCTTGATAACCGACAGCTGATAACTTGCTAAATTTGGCTTAACGGCTGCTTACATTTTGTAGAAAGTACAAATTTGAGCAACAGCGTCAGCAAATCCCTGAACAGATGGAGTATTAGGCCTGAAATGAACCAGCTGTAATGTTTAATCAGGGAGGGGTACTGGAGCACGATTCAATTGAACAGTTCACTCGGCAAGAACTGTCCCCGGAGATTAGTAGGGTTTGGTACCAAAATGTAGCATCTGTAACACTGACAATCAAAAATGGTCAAGTATCGAGTGCAGGGCGAGACTCTTTCTCTTTAATTTTTTTTCCCTCATATTCATTAGACATTTTCTCATCCAAATCGGGAAAAGAGCAAACCTTCCTAATTTGAGACTTTTCTTCAAAGCTAGATAACAACATTAAGCAGTGGAGCATGTTTTGTCACATGGGAGAAAAATAATATTTCACAGTATTCCTCAAACTTGGGTACCGGAAAATGTTTGGTCCCAATTTCCTATCAGTTTGGAAACTGTGGTATGTGTATTTCCACTGGTGATGAATTTGAAATGTTGCACACCTTACAGTCAGTAAATTAAACCCAGCCTCTAGTCCATCTTCCAAGACCAAGAAAAGACAATCTTCATTAAACTGTGTCACCTCATTGCACTGACCACATAATAGTGTTGCTGTCAGGCGATCAATAGCACTGTACAGGCAGGTCACGAATTAAAGGACAAAACCTAGTAGCTAAGTAGAGAAACATAACAAATGCAGATGCCTAGATGCAGGGCACATGAGGCCGCTGGATGGATTCAGGATCACATTTAAGGACCTATGGGAGACAGCACTTTATTCATTTATTTATCAGGGACAACACACATGAGTTGATATCAGTATGATGCAAATATGTCAGATTTAACCCAAAGTCAAGTTTTCATCTGCAGTGCCTGGGTATGTTAATGTTATACATTAAAGGAAACAAATAAGACCAAAGACTACAGAACAAAGCACATGCTCTCGATCACCGTCATCAGAAAACCAAATGAAGAGATAAAAAGCTTTTCATCATCCCTCCTGCAGAAATCCCCCAATTTGTAGAGTCAATACCAAAGAGCATTGATACACCTTACCTACCCATCTCTACACCCTCGCATTCAAGTGGATTCATCCAGGTGGACGGTGATGGTTTCACTACCATGTCTTGTAATGAAAGATCTTAAAGTCACACGAAAACCCCAGACGAACTCGTATCATTCAAAACAATGCACTGCTGGAGCACCCTAGAAATGGCACTTGCAGAAAAATCGGAATATACATTTTTCATTCCTTATTTTCAAGCAATATCTCCCAAGTAGCCTGATGTTACAGGACATGTGTAAGCTCCCTTTTTCAACATACTGTGGTGTGACTGAGGTTTTCAGTGTGCTAAGCAACCCACTGAGTGTCTTGCCTGAACTCTGGACTACATGTAGGAGTGCACTGAATGATTCATGCAGAGGTTCATCATATTGAATCATATTGTATTGGCGTTAGAGCTGAACCCCCTCCCTGCACGCCCTCTCTGATGTATTCATCTCTTTTTCATGAAGCAGTTTGTAAGCTGTTTTAACGTCAATAACAGCACAGTTCAGACACACAAACCAGATTAATTACGCGACGCTTCGGCATTGTGGGTTGAATAAGAGCCACCATTGTTTGGAAAAAGCAGAAAATTGGATTTAGACTGTTATTGATCTGTTTTTCTGTTGCAGGATTAAAGGGAAGATACATGAGACCAATCTGACGTATGAAGACTTCCCAACATCCAAGTACATGGGGCCCTTACAGTACACAATATGGAAGTCGCTCTTCCAGGATATTTCACCAGGTACAGTATGTGAACATGAGTGAAACCTGACATATGTGTAACTTAAACATGCAAGTGAGTAAATATACAGTGTGGAATCCAGTGTGAAGGGCTGCAGGTGTTTAAGGAATAGTTTTGGGAACTATGATTATTCGCTCACTCGCATATCTGTCCATTAAATATAAGACTACAGCTGGAAGATAGATGGATGCCTTAACTAAGCATGAAGACAGGGAACCATTTCTGGCTCTGTCTGAAACACCGAAAGCTCTCTAACATGTTATATCTTGTTTGCTTAATCTTTACAAAAATCACAGTGTAAAAACAACACTGTGTTTTTTTTTTTTTTTTTTGTTTGTTTTATTTCATTATACTTTTATGGAGAGTTATGTGCCAGTCTGTTTCTTGGCCAGGTGGAGTGAGCCTGCATTAATATTGCGGGGATGCTTTTGAACTACTTTCCGTCCTCAGATGAGAAATGATGGTGGGACCTGGAGGGCGGCGATGCCCTGCTGCGGTTGACAGTGCCGAGAGCGGCTCTACTCCCTCTGCCCTACAGCTATCACTTTCTCACAGGAGATTATTTAAAATAATGTGCTGAGGAATTTTTTTTTTTTACTCCCTCAATCAATCCTCCCATTTTCAGCCCGCTGCCAGCTGAAGGGAGGCCAGGCAGTTTTTTTTTTTTTTTGGCCTCCCTTGAGTGGCTGCCAAATGGAACAATTGGTTACGATCCATCACCAGCGGTTGCCAGAGACGCAACAAAGACATTCCTCCCATCATCCCTCAGCCCTCGCTGTCACCGATGGGTTAGCGGGAATAACTACCAGACGCCGTTGGGTTTTTTTTTTTTTTTTTTCCCCTCTCATGTTCAGCAGCAAAAATGGCTTCTCCGCTGATGTGTGTGTGCTTGCATGTTGCTCTGCGTGGCACAAAGAGGCACTCGGGTTATGAAATTTTGATGACTTGATTGTAACAAACACTGGAGATGTCATTGACTGCAGAAGGCATTGTCCTGTCCGCTGGCTGGCCGCCAGACATTTCACCTCCATTTATCCCGGCTGATAAATATACAGACAAACTTGGAAAGATGCCTTTCCCACTCTTTCCTGAGTCTCCTCTACGTTAAAGAGAGCAAAGGGAACAACCCGTTATTGTTCAGCCTGATATGGTTCCATATCCAAACCACATAACTGAGAAACATAACACTGAGAAACAGCCACCTTCCAGCCCGGAGCCTGCGGAGCGAGCTGGAGCTGCTCCTCCCATCGCTGTAATTACTGCTTCACTGTATTGTTTGCACTCTTCACGTGGTCTGATATTGCTCAAAATGAGCTACCCTATCAGACTCAGGAGAGCACTTGACTATAAAAGACTCTAGTTTATGCATGAAGGTAAAAACAGATTATAAAAAATGTATCGTGGCGTACTCAAAGTACTACTCGTTGCATAACTCCTTGTTTCATTTTCCTGAAATAAGAGTTGTGCAGCAGTTGGGTGTGCAGTATAATAACAAGCCATCCATCATCTTTTACCGCAGGGCACGGCTTTGGTCACCTCCTCTAACTCTGGCAGCAATGATATATATACTGTAATGTTTCCACCAGGTTGCTGGTCTGAAGGGGTTCAGCCAAATTGTTGAAACATATCATCTCACTTACAGTACCTCTAGTGTTATTTTGACATGGAGATTAGGTTTAATTGTCAAGGTTATATCTGATATCCTCCACTCCTAAACAGTTTTGTTTGTGAAGCAATGAAAAAGTAAAGTGAAAAGTAATGAATCGGCACGCTCAACCCCACTACGTATAGATTACACTGGGCGAGAGGCGGGGTACACTGTACAGGTCCCTGCTCTAACGCAAGACAAACAACCATTCATGCTCACTTCCACCCCTACGGGCAATTCAGAGTCGCTGCATGTCTTTGGACTGTGGGAGGAAACTGGAGTACCCGAGGAAACCCACACAGGCACAAGGAGAACATTCAAACTCCACACAGAAAGGCCCCGACCGAAACCAGGGTTCAAACCCAGAGCCTTCTTGCTGTGAGGCGACAGTGCTAATCCATTCACCACCACCAGTGTCACCACCAATATAAGCGGAGTACTGTCCTAATACCAGGGGATTGTTTAGTAGAAAGTAGTTCTGCCAATGAGTGATCAGATCATCCAGAGTAACCTGGACACACACACACACACTTCCACTTTCTTACTGGGAATATTTATTAAAAGCTTGAGCATCACAAAAGTGCTATTTCTTACCTCTATTTAACCTGTGAGCTGTACGGACTGACTGACAGCAGTGTTGACTGCACGAAACCATTTCTCATGTAGTCTCCATACGGAGTAGACAGAAAGAAAACATGTTTTTTATTTATTGAGTTACTGATTTTATTTCCTACTGTGGCGGGGCGAAATATATTGTGAAACCAGAAAGCTTATCCTGATTGGTGCCTTAATCAATCATTATGGATGCCAGTAATAAGTTCACAGCATATAACAGCTGGATATTTGAAAAGCTGCCTGTGGATATTATGTGCACCAGGGGGGAAAAAATAGAAATGGAGCATATAAAAACACAGGGGGTCATGCGGTGACTCCATCACACAGGATTCATGTAGATTGATACATTCGATAAAATGGAAGCCAGTCTGCTCTGTGAGGCAGGTGGGTTATGGACATTAAACGTGCCTCAGAAAGTGCTCTCTTTGCAGATTGCTCTTTAGGATGGAGGCAGGAAACCTCAGAGACATGTAAATGAGATCGTCATTTTCAGTGCCATCTCGGTCAGAACTTATAATCTTCAGTGTATATTTTCAGTATATATTCTTTCATTCAGACGGTGTCTTTTTGTTTTTGCAATCTTCTCACCGGGAGCATTTCAGAGATCCATTCTCTACCTTGACCTCACCTCTCCTGTGAAGTGGCTGAGCAGCCGGGGTGTATTTACGGACCGCCTCAGCATAAAACTGCTCTGCAATGATAAAGAAGGCGCTGAGAATGACACTGCACTCCTTACTTTTCTGTTTGGCCAAGCTGAGTCGTAAAACATTGATGTGTTTGTTTTTCCTACCTACTTATATCCACGTATCCCATTTATCTCGGCCGATTGTCGTCCCTCCACATTGTTGAATTTAAAAGTAAATACTGAGTCTTCGTCTTCCTTTCCTTTGCCTCCTCAGTGCCAGCAGCGTTGACCCTCGACCCCATCACAGCCCACCAAAGACTGATCCTTTCAGACGACTGTACCATCGTGGCCTACGGGAATCTCCATCCGCAGCCGCTGCAGGACTCCCCGCGCCGCTTTGATGTGGAGGTGTCTGTTCTGGGCGCAGAGGGCTTCGCCTCAGGTGTCCATTACTGGGAAGTGATGGTGTCGGAGAAGACCCAGTGGATGATCGGTGTGGCCAACGAGACAGTCAGTCGCAAGGGCAGCATCCAGATCCAGCCCAGTCGCGGCTTCTACTGCATCGTCATGCACGACGGGAACCAGTACAGTGCCTGCACCGAGCCCTGGACCCGTCTCAACGTCAAGAGCAAGCTGGAGAAGGTGGGGGTGTATCTGGACTACCCGAAAGGCCTGCTCATCTTCTACAACGCGGACGACATGTCCTGGCTCTACACCTACCGAGAGAAATTCCCCGCCAAGGTCTTCCCCTATTTCAGCCCCGGCCAGAGCCATGCTAACGGCAAGAACGTGCAGCCATTGCGAATCAACACTGTACGCCTTTAAGAGCTACACACATCTGTGGTTTTGATTGTCCTGACAGATGAATCCATCGTAGGTGAAATCTCAGGACTTAAGGAAAAAATAATTAAAGAAATCTGTTAAAAAAAAAATTAAAAAAAAAATGTTTAATAGGGTGTTTGAAATGTTTATTTCCTTCAGTTCGGTGTTAAGAATTGTGCTTGATGTTGCTCTAAAAACCTGTGCTGTTATTTTCTGTGACTTGAAACCACCATAAGATAACGGCCTGCACTTGAGCCTCATTCCACATCTTTCATTGAAAAGATGACACTAAATGGAGACAGCGGGACCCCTGGGCTCCCCTGGGGTCTGTGGCAGCGTGTTTGAAAAAAGAAAAAAAAAGTGATTCCTGCGCTCAAAGTGACTGTCCCAGGCCCACCTTGCACACTCCCAGGGGACACCACTCCCATTATTAAGCTCCAGGCTTGTCAGACCTGACGTCCCCTCTCTGTCCAGGCAAGCAGGACACTGAAGACTGGTCACGTGTCTTCTCTGTGCTGTACAGTCGGCTTAGCTGTGTTTGTGGAATGTGATTGACAGCAGTCCGCTCTTTATTTTGAACTTGTCGAGTCCGTTGGCACTTTTTACTTCTGTCTGAGACCATGAACTTGGTTCCTCCTGTAAGACGTATCCACATCTGTCTGCTCAGTCTTCATCATAACAAGGAAAGCTCCTCGTCCATGTGCACCAATGATTCTGCACGTTACCTAAGACAAATTAAATCAATGAAAAAGTAGTTCATAGGCTGCCCATCCCCATCCACTGCCCAGTCCTACCCATGCGTGATAGGAAGCTCTGTTTGGAGGTGGAGATTGTCAAGAAATATGCTGCTATTGACGGAGTAAGGACTTTCATATTTGTATTTAGCGTATTAAGGGTTAAAAGGTTTGAGTCTCTCATCATGCTGGCTCATGTTTTGCCTCCTTTAGTTTTGCTAGCCTTCAGCATACACTATACATGTGGGCTTTTTGTCCACTTTAAGTGGATTGGATTGGATTCAAGCACATTTCTGCTTCCTGTCATGATGTTTTATCATTTTGTCTTGGAATCAAAAGAATATGAAGTCATGCTGTCTAACTAGATATCCGCATGAGGCAGAGACCTCTGGTTGTTCTCAGATATGAAAATCTGAAAAGTTAAAGATGAAAATTGCTTTAAAAGAAAAAAGCTACAGAGACCAACTGTTCTCATTTATTTTAAATCCTATCTTTTATGTAAATGAAGTCAGTCTGTATGTTTTTAGAAAGTGGCAATTATCAAGGAAAATGGAGAAGGATGGATTGACTTGAGCACAACTTATGTGATCCTGGCATCGCCTTGGCTGCTGCTGTGTTATATAATGATGAAATCACTGATAATTCCTCTGAGGCTCAAGTCATCTTTTATTTCTTTGCCCCACGTGCCTCAAGTGCTCTTGTTTATCATTAGTTGCACACAAGTCCTGCAGAATCTACTCCAAGAGGCTCTTGTCCCTCCGCCAAGTCCAGCACACTGAGAGATGTGTGTGTCTGTGTTTGAGCATGTTCACGGGTATGTTTGAGTGGCGTGCTTCAGCTGTAATTTTAAATCCAGCTTTGGATGTGCTTGATAAAGCCCATCTGGCCCTCAAAGCAAACCCATGCAGTGGCCAAAAGTGTTTATTATGAAATTCTTTGGAATCCGAGAGAACTTGACGGATCTTTCTTCGGGAAATCTACAAATGAACAAACAAAAGGATCACCTCACCCTTCCTTTGCCACTGTACATCCTCATCCCTGCATTAGTGTATGTGTAGTCTGTGTTGTCCATTTAGAAGAAAATTGGGGCAGTGCCCTTGTTTTTGTAGGATGTGATTCCGGTATGTGCAGTATAATGCAAACTAGGGTCAAATTGTGAGCATCTCCAAACTAGTCTTGGTTGTTTGTTTTAACTTGCACAGATCTGCAGTGATCCGAGTAAAACCAGGCACAGCTCATTGTCTGTCAGTTTTCTGGGATTTACTCATTAAATTTATCCAGATAACTTGGTGAGCTTGCTTTGTGAAAAAGAATTTTATTTATTAATGTGTGGTTTAGACAATCGGGACTGTATTCAGTTATTTTTCACTTTTATCCTCTTGATCTGTCTATCACTATATAAAATGTCCTTCCAAAGTAAATCCCAACCTGCTGGGCTCATGCAGGTTAAAACAAATGTTAAAATTTGACCCCAGTTTGCTGTGTTGCAGACCTCAGCGCGGTCCGCCTCATTAAGACTTTCTGTTTGAATAGTAAGAAGGAGATTATCGTGAGGTGGTGTTGGGTTACTGGTGATGCTGATGATGCTAATGGTTAAAATGATTTTGATGATGATGATGATGATATAACTATGACACTTTTAATGATTGTGTCTTTTGATGATGGCCGCTGTGCACCCATCACTGTATGAACACACTCTAGTGTGCTTTTGCTGCTGGAGGTTTGTGGGAAATGTTTTAATGTACAATAAATTACTGAGAAAATCAGACAGTCTCTGTAACTTTGTCCTGGTTTGGATGTGCATCAATACTGTGCATCACTGATCCAATTTTCCTCTCTTCCAATTCCCATACAGAGTACTGTTCCAGTACCGGAGCTCTCTTTTTCCCAGATTTATGATCTGTACATCACTCTGTGTGGAAGTGAATCATTTTTTATTTCGGCAACATGAACCAGAAATTGTTGCGGCACCAAAAACTAAGTTAGCATGACTGAATGAATTCAACTGATGGAAAAAGATTGAATTTCATAATGACAATGACAGAGAAACTGTTTATTGTTGATTAGACAAGTCAAACCTGATATCTAATCAATAAGGTCAGTATTGGAGTCATCCCTAGATTCCAATTTAGGCAACATCCAAAGAGTCTCAAGCGGATTAACAATTTAAGAGAGATGGGGGGGGGGGTGGGGGGGGGGGGTCCATCCATCTGCTCTGTAAAATGATTTGTCATTTATCAGGTATAATGTTCACATTCTCAGTTTAGCGTGTTAGCATGCTAATATTTGCTAATTGGCACTAAACACAAAGAACAGCTGAGGCTGATGGGGATGTCATTGGCTCATTTGGTATAAACCAAAGTATTGGACAAATTTAACTTTAGACTTCCTGCTGACAGTCAAGTCAGAGGCTCGCCAAAGTCAACATACTTCTTCCTGTGTTGGACATAAATATCAACAAATGACAAAGTTTTGGACAGACTGGTACTGCAGGGCAATAAAACAAGCTGAGAGGGCAAAAATCAGTCTTTGCTTCAAATGCTCATAGGTCATGAAGACATGAAACCTTGAACAAGGGGTCACAAGTTAATTTGCTTAATTTTAAAGGGTCACAGGCTAAAATGCTTGAGAACCGCTGCTGTAGAGGACATAATCGCCAATTCACCCTAATGCTGACACTGCTTTAATGTTTTAGCCTTTAGTCAGATCTATCATATCACTTTGTGAACAAGAATATCAAAACTGAAACTCAAAATGAAAGATATCTGGGAGGCAGATGAATCCCATTTGTAGTATAGGAAGACTTTGCCTCTGCTTGTCAATATGTACTCCGGTTCAGCAAGAGTGTAATGCCAAACATTATAGTTGAGATGTGCCAAACAAAAAAGCTATCCAGCAGGGAGGTGGGAGGCTGTGCGCTGTCTTTTATTACTCTTCCCTATTTTGGCATAGGCTGAGGCCCAGGCGTGTGACATGATGAATAAAAAAGATGTCTGCAGGAGTTCAGTGTTC
Source organism: Seriola dumerili (assembly GCF_002260705.1). Classification (NCBI taxonomy): domain Eukaryota; kingdom Metazoa; phylum Chordata; class Actinopteri; order Carangiformes; family Carangidae; genus Seriola; species Seriola dumerili. Next base: position 303,677 of record NW_019174376.1, on the reverse strand, counting down.
CCTCACTGCGGGTGAGACGCAGCCTTCAATAGGTCCTCTTCATTTGCCATCTGTGACGCATCTGAATGACTGGTTGTTAAAGCGGAGAGAAGAAATCATTATGCAGTTTAAAATCAGGATCGAAAGCGAACATCTGAGTCATACACTGCATCAGAAAGGCAGAGAGTTGTTGTTTTTTTTTTTGTGAAACTTCGTACCCTGCTGTTTTATTAGTTCACACTCCAAAGCAATTGAGTCTTGTTGCATCATGATTACAGCTGTTCCATAACAAACTGTGCAGTTTGAAGCGGCATGCCATTCATTCACAGCAGACCCTCAGGACAAGTGGCTCCATATTCTCGGCTTTGATTCTGGACACTTTTCTCAGCTCTCTCCTCTCTGATAGAGACATTTTTATCCGAGGAGAAGGTGTCCATCCTGTAATAGACATTTTTCCCTGAGGGGATAGCATCCATTAAAAAGTCACTGAGCTCTCCTTTGAGAGACCCATATCCGATTCCAGGCTGATGTGGCCCTCCTGAGGCGAGACTGTAACATTTTTAATCTTGTAAGGGATGGAAGAAACAGACATGAAGGCTTGCTTTTGTCATCAGCTGCAGCTATAATGCTGGTGGCATGAACAGATCCATCATCCCTATTATTGTGCATGTTTTCAGGATTGCCGTATATATTAGGTTAAATATGACTTGAGGGAAATTGTTATAAAACAACATCTCAGTGCTGAAACAATTAGTTGATTAATCCATTACACTACCAGTCAACAGTTTTAGCACACCCCTATTTTTTGAGCTCTTATTGAAATGTAGGCAGTTCAAGTACGGTGAATAACCTTAATGGTACAAGGTAGAAAAAAGAAATGCATAGGTCACCAAAACCTGAAAAATTATGTAAATTTCATAGAAAACAGGCCTTTTTCAGAGATTAATCAATTGCTTCATTTACAGCTTTCCTGCAGATTCAATGATAATTTGAAATTCAATGCAAACAATCCCCGACAGGTTACAAACCCCCTGTCTGTACGAACGCAGTGTTGGAACAAATTGTGTTACTGCACCCTATGATACATTATTAGGACAATGATGTACGGCAGGAAGTAGTGCTGTATATTTTCAGAAAACAAGTAACAAAAGAAGACAGACTGGTTGGTCAGGGGTTCATCCTACAGCAAGATAATGACCCAAAACATTAGAGGAACAAAAACACCCGGTGGCTTCACATGATGGAAGAGTAGCACAGTCTCCAGACTTGAACCCCATGTAGCTGGAATTAATCTGGAGCTGTAACAAACTGTAGAGTAACACTAAAGATCTCCTGAAAAAAAACCTCTGAAAATTACACCTGCTGTGCAACGTAGGAATGTATGTAGTGAAAGTGGGACCCATCCCACCTCGGAAACTGAAAGTTGGAAACTAGTGCAGAAAGTTGTAGGTGAATCAGAGGATTACTCATCTGGCTGGGAGCAGTTAAATCATTTGTGTGTGTGCTGTTAAAGCAATAAAACTGAACACCATTAGGAAGAAATTTATCTCAACCCTTGCACTTCCCTTTTCTCAACCAATCGCAGAGCACAGTCCGTACACTGAGTAGTTACAGTTTCATGACTGAGGAAACTTACAGCAACTAAGAAATTTCGCCTTAATGTCATCATGCCCTCATTTAATATATAATCCTCAAGACCACAGCACTCATTAAACTTTTAAACTTGTCAGCAGAGCACGTCAGCTTACAGTTATGAAGCAATAATTTGCCTTGGGATACATCATTGCATTAACAGTGTGTGACTTAAAAGAGCATGAACGCACATGCAGAGGAACACGGTCTTCTTGTCAGTGTGCGCTGCGGTTTAAGTATCTGTCTGCACAGGTCTCTCCACTTCCAAAGAAGAGGTGAGCTGCAAGCCTCTGGCTCCATCAAAGGTAAAACAGCATAAAAAGGTCTTCTTTTGTTTCCCGAATCCCCTTCATCCTTCTCCTGTTACATCCTAAAGCTCATCTATGGCACATTTTAGGAGGCTTATTTGTAGTGGGAGTTGCTGTTGTACCGGAGTGCCCTCTGGTGTTGACACCTGTGTCCCTGCTCACCAGTGGAGGAGAACACTTGTCAGCTCAGCAGCTCAGGCATGATGAGGGCACATCAACAGTTTTGCCAAATTGAGCCACTTTGGGTGGGCAAAAATTAATTTGGGTGAGATTTTATAATTTGTGCTAATTTTGTACCTTTAGAGTGGTTTATGGCTGCTAAAAGCTCAGCTCTATTCCACATTTTCAAACTGGGGTAGAGGGAGAGACATGAGTTAAAGATACTGTGTGAGGTGAAAGGGGCAGTGACCTACAAACAACATGAAGTTAGTTATTGTAGTTTGGCTGGTAATCATCGTAATCAACAGTTGCAGCAGCAGCAGTAGCAAATAACGTAGACTATTTTAAAACCCTCAATGCCCACTTGCTGTAATTTGTGTCCAAAATTAGACATACATTTGTCAAATCTGAACACACACACACACGATGCACATATTTTTTGATTCAGTCTGACGTAAACAGTGCAGGGATGTTGTTAGCTCCGATATCCATCACAGATAAACGTTCATAAACAGGCCTAGAAATCATTGAAAAAAGACACTTCTTATAACTCCAGAACCTGTCTGAGAAACAAAGCAAAGTTTTCTGTCATTTATTGATGCTTGTTTTCACTGTATCCAACCGTTCATAGCAAACAGGAACTGCTAATGGTGAATTCAGCGTGTTATTTTTTGAAATTGTAAACAACTATGGACTTAAAAATCTGAATCCACGGCAACATTACACTTCCTGTTTCTTGTTACTACTGTACTCATATTTAAACAAAACAAAACAAAACCCTCTACTGTAAAGTGAAAACTGGGCTACTTTTACAATGTTTGGGTACATTCAAGTCTGACCGGGCAACTCTGTCAAATCTGGCAACGCTGCACCTCGGTACCTTTGCCTGTCTAGTTACTTTCAGTGTCTCTAGGTAGAATTTGCATGTATCATCTTACATTAGAAACAGTAGGAGCCTTTAAAATAGAACCTGTGATTTAAAGAAGGCGCTTATTTCCCTTTGTTCAGAGAGTCAAATGAGAAGACTGATACCACTGAATTCGTGTCAGTACAGCAAATATAAAGCTTCACCCAGCAGCTGTCAAGCTTAGTTTATCATGAATTATTACAAAGACTGGAAAGAGTGGGAAACAGCTATCCTGGCTCTGTCTGAAGGTAACAAAATAGGGTAAGGCCCCATTTATAAAGGGTTTATAAGATGTGATAAATGGCTTTATTAATGGTTAAAAAATAATCTACTACAGCTTTTTGTATCATTTCTAACCCATTAATGAGAACAATATTTGGTTGCCAGTTGTGGAAAATCCTCCTTCGGTACAACACATCTTTTTAGCTCTGTAGTTCATCAGGAGACCGCTCCAGTGGTCTATTTGAACACACACCTTTTGGAAAAAAAGCAGCAGAGCATCTGGCCCAAAATCTATTTATAAACTGATTATTACCATTGACAACCACAGGTGTGTAACTGTTGAGACGCATGCAAAACTTAAAGTAGCACAAATATACACAGGAAAATAATATAAGTAAATGTGAAATGTTGATAGTAAGAGCGGTTAAGTTAAACTCTTGCATGAGTGTTTTACATGGCTATAACATGGCTGTGTGTTTCTATTCAGTAGTGATGCAGTTATAAATGTTGGTAAACCATTAATAAGTACTCAAGGTGTTGCACTTTCTTATAAGCTATCAGGTTACGCATGTCAGTATGACATTAATAAAGGGTCTTGAGTTTCTAATGAGCCTTTAGCAAAAGTTAGTCAGTCACCTGCAATGATACATTTTAATAAATCATGAGTTGAACAATACGTCAAGTCTGCAGTTGTGAATGTTAAAAATCTGTTTATAAATGGATTTAGGCCCAGATGCTCTGCAGCTCTTTTCCAGACGGTAGGCTAAGTGGTCAAACAGACCATTGGACAGGTCTCCCTAATGAACTAAAGACTGAAAAAGACAAGAGATTATGAGATGATTAGCTCTGCTTTACAAGTTTGTGTTTGTACTTTTCTCTAATTTTTCTGAAGTATTGGATAAATTCATCCCCTTTAGGCCTCAAACAATTATTTTAATGAAACCATCTGAGAAGGAGAAATGTCTGTTTGGTGAAACTGTTGACAACTCATAAATGTGACAAAGAGCCCCACCCAGACACTGCTTATTTATCTCAAGCAAAAAAGGCGGGGGGACCACTGGTTTAATAGAGATATTGTATTTCATAAACATATCCTGTTTTTTATGTGCAATCCTAACCTGAAGAATAACTAGTAACTATAGCTGTCAGATAAATGTAGTGGAGCAGACATGTTAAGTGGCATGAAATGTAAGTACCCAAGTAAAGTTCAGTAGCTCCAAATTGTGTTTCTTGTGTAAATGTATTTAGTTACTTCCCACCTCTGAGGAGCAGTAAAGTCCTTTTATAGAACAGAGACAAAACTACAAAAGGGGAAAACAAAAACCTGTGGTACACCTCCATGTCACTCAGTATTTATTTATTGCCTTATTCAGGGTTTATGATCATTATGAGATCATTACTTCAAAACACTGTTTGCCCCTGGATTAGTCCTGTTTAAATTGGAGAGGCTCATTCTGTAACCTATTGTGTAATGACAAACCGCTGCATATCTTAAGGCTCTGAATAGTAAAAGAAGGCCTTCGAGCCATCTGTTTCCGTCAGGTCTAGTGTCTTTCTACAAAGCACGCCTCAACCTGCCTCCTCAGCACCTTTCAGCAGTTTCCACATATTATTCCTCACATGTGAATAGCTGCTCAGAAATGCTTATTTATGCTCTATTCAAACCAGTGTTGACAGGTAGACCTGCTGCCTCTGCACATGCAATATTAATCTAGTGATCCCGCCTCCAATCAGCATCTACTTTTGCCTCTAGCCAGTTTGGTTTTATACAAATGTTTCATTGAGGGAGGCAGATGTGTCGCTTGTGTTTGCTGCAGATCCGACTAAAGATCTGGCACACATCTCCAGTAATGTCTCTATAGTCCTGATCAGAAGAATGTTCACACTGAGGTTCAGAGGGAGCACAAAGATGGAGAGCACACCCACGAACCCTATCATTACATTCACCCCCAGGCAGGGAAAACCCCACTGTCGCCACCCAAGCTTGCTCCTGTATTGTGAGTCCACGTGTTCCTCCGTGATAAATGTCAGAGGTATCCCTCTCTTTGTCCTTTCGTGCTCCTGTCCTCCCCTCTCCGCAGACAAACACCCGGGGGAGATGAGGACAAAGTCTCCATGGTGATCCGCCGACATCTGCACAATGTTCCAGGAATATGCTCTGTGAACAGTGCAGCTGCTCTCTGTTTTCTCTGGGTCAACACACTGTGCTGGCTCTGACACCGACATCCCAGGGTTCACAGGTTTGGAGGTTGCAGAGTGGTCTGCAACTGGGTCTTGCCAGCAACTGTAACTGTTGTTGTTAACTCCATGTTTCACTTGGTGTGTGTCCCCCATATGTGCAGGGGCCCGGTGTCGTCTATGCGCGCCGCTGCTCGTGGTAAGGAGGAACAGGAGAAGGGAGAGGAAGGCCATGCCCCAGCAGGGATTCACCGCGCTGGGCATGGGGCTGAACAGGTTGGGCAAACATTTGATGAGGGAGTTGGTTGTGTGCAAGCAGGCCGCAGCCCAGTCTTCCTCCAGCTTCCACCGCCACCTGACATTCAGGGCGACGGCGACCCACACCGACAGGCAGCAGAGGTAGCCGACGACGTGAGACAACCCCTTGTCTTTGTCTTTGTCTGGATTGTTGCTGTCCTCCTCCTCGTCCGCGATTCCCTCCTCAATATAACAACGCTCTCCAACAGAATCCACTGTTCGGCTCACGGCCCTGTGAGTGACGACGAAGTGAGGCCACAGCAGTCTGGTCAGAGTCTCCACAGCAATCAGAGGTGTGATCAGGAGCAAGACTGCACCATATGTGTGGCTGAGAAACAGCAGGAAGCGCAGGGCAATGACATCACCGAGTATGGTCAGTTCAGTCAGCCATGACTCAAAGATACAAAGGAAACTTAGGAAAACTGTGGGAAAAACAAAGCAAGGCATCAGTGAGTTAGATGACTCTGGTGGGATTGGATTAGGTGCATGGACAGACTGTAGAGGAGCTCAGCTAATTTAAGAAAGTAGAAATTAAAGGGGTAGTCCAGCTATTTATTATTGCACAACTACAAAGTCGGGGGACTCAGAGACAGACGAAATGAAGAATGGTCAAAATCAGAGCAGCAGCAGCTTAAGACATAGAAACCCAGTAAATCCTCACAACTGAGAAGCTGGAACTAGAAGTGCTTAGATTTGGTGAAATTACTTGTTGCAGTCATTTTGTTGCTGTCCATCGAATGGGCAAGTAATTTTATTAATATAAAAAAAATAATATCTTAACAAAATGCACTTTAATATAATTGAAAAGTGTTACATAACATCCAATTTAAAATCCATTCAGACACAGTCTTGGAAAATTTCAAAGAACAGTGAAAGACTCGCCACTTGTATTCAATAGTTACTAAGTGCTTTGATTTTACAAAACATATAATCAACTTATAAAATATGATACATTATCATAAATTAAAGGTCCCTTATACCCAAACAGGTGTTTTGGGTTATTATGTTAATTAAACCTACACAGGTTGGAGTTGTGCAGCTATGCTGGGATTGAGGTCACCATGTACAAATAAGAATCATAAAGTGGGAACGTGTCTCCCAACAAAATTAAGAAAAAACAACCCTGAATTCCTGAAAAACATCTTGTAGGACAAGATAATAACTTGGGTGCACAAATTTTTATCTTGCTAATTTGAGATTAAAATAATGTAACAATCTGAAAGGGGCCATTTTTTGCTTTACTTTACTGTAATACTTATGTACTTTAGCTCAAGTAGAATTGTGAATGCAGAACTTGTACTAGTATATAAGTATATAAGTATTTTTACAGTATTTTTTTGTGGTATTGCTACATTTACATTTACAACGGATCTGGTGGAATACTTCCTCCAACACTGTTCAAATGTGGACCTTTTTATCTTGACAGGTGGTGACTACAGAGCTACGGTGCATCAGTTAACAAAGGTTGGAAGCTACTGGATCAGAGCCCTGTTGCGACCAGCACTCTGATCATGTCTTGATAGTCACCTGTGACCAGGAAGTCGGTGAAGATCAAAAGGCAGCAGCAGCAGAAGCTGACAGGACTATAGGAGGCCGTCAGTGAGGGCAGGAAGAGAACGCTGCAGACCAGTTTAAATACACACAACACTGCCGCTCCCTCCAACACACCATCCATGTCTATAACAAAACAACAAATACACACAGGTCAACATATTGAAAAACATGGTTTTCTTTTTGCCTCAGGGTGGAGGACCTCAGGAATTCCAGACACTCTGCTGATAATACCAACAATGGAAAATATTTCTGTGGTTTCTACATTTTATAAACTCACATAAATGTTTTACATGATCGTTCCACTTTGAGTGAATGTTTCCGTCCCGTGGTTGTGGATCAATATTTCAGTGTGTACATTAGTAGTGAACCCTGGACTAGACAAAAATGTGGAAACTCAGGAATTTCAACTGTCGTCCTCTGTCAATGTGCATTATATTTAAATGAATTTCAGCAATTATATTTAACACCATAAATGCCATTAAACTTCTCAGTAAGTTGAGCACACATGCAAATTTGCAGTGGACTTGTGTGCACAGATTCTGTTGCTAAGTCCAGTCTGTAAATATGTCCACCTCCTCTACAGTACTATACAGTCAGACTGGTTCAACCTGTAAAAAATATTTCCATTGTCTCTATCACATGGTCATGGTCATAGTGGAGGATTCAAACTATGTGTAACAGAAAAATCCAGTCTAGAACAGAAACAGCTTTGAAGTTCATTGGTTCTTACCTGTGCTCGCAGGAGCCTTCACTGCAGCATGTCAATATGAGCTTCAAATGTTTCATCCGCTTTCTTCATCTCCCCCCTTTGCTCCGCCCTCTCGGTGAGGGAGGGGGGAGGGGGGTAATGAGCCTCCCTCCTTCCCCTCGCCTCCCCCCTCCTGTGCTCCCTGCACCTGGCCTGTTTGGAGGTGAGAGAAACATACTCGTCTCAGAAGGTGTGGCACTGTTTGTATGGACAAGAAAACCAGTTTAACAACTGAATAACTAACAGTGAGAGATTCAAAGGTAAATGTCATAGTGTGTGTGTGTGTGTGTGTGTGTGTGTATGTGTGTGTGTGTGTGTGTGTGTCTATTTACTGGGTCGAAGATGTTTCAATGTGAAAATATTTCTGTGTTACACCCACCTTGCTCAAGCTACTGTATGTTATTTCAAGGCTTACAGAAAATAAGGAAAGATTAGACAGTAGTTGACATATGCTTTATCATACTCATTTCAATCTTTAGTCTATACAGCAAAGGTTTAATATTAGGTTTAGAAATATGACTCATTCATATTTAACCTCGGACCCTAAAGTGTTGTATCATCGTGATCGCTTTTGTATCCAGTTAGTAGCCACTGTGAACTGTTTGGACAGGCGTGATAGTTCTTTTAAACCACTGGTACAATATTTATCTATAAGACTGTCCTGGGAAAACTGCTTCATTAACTCTGCTCTCTCATTGCATCTAAAAACACCACTTATAACACCAGGTCACAGTTTGAGTTTAGCTGTTGCTCATATTCAAGCAGTTGCTCTTATCATATAGAGTAGGATAAAAAAAACAAAAACATATGAGTTAAATCTCATTTTCATGTTGACCACCAGTTTCACCATGAGGTCCATTTAGTAGCTGTTCAGGAGGTTTTCATCACATCAAATGGTCTTCTTCAGCACATGAAGATCACTGAATTATCATAAAATTATAGATGTTCATGTTTCTATTTTCTCTGAGCACTAAGTTGGATTATACTTAGGTGTTCTTAATGTCACTGAAATAGTTTGTCTGTTGTGTATGTAATTGTAATTGTGTGTCAATGTTTATCTACATTTCAATGGGTTTTTTTTATTTTTCTTGTACACAGGTCTCTCCTGAAAAAGATGTTTTGGTCTCAGTGAAAATACCTGTTTAAATAAAGTATTAACTACACTGAAAACAACAAGATTTTTTTTCTCTGGTGTTTGAAAGCCTAAACAATTTGTACGAGATGCTTCGTTTCTTTGTGAAAAATGATATCTAATCACATTTTAATCAGGTCATGGTGTTAGTGAAGCGCCAGTATGAGGATCGTAGTGTACTTTTAATTGTAAACAGGGGCATTGTTCTCTAGCAAGGTTTGAAACGTCTCCTGAGCACTGCACTCCCTATGTGACTCCCTATGTGCTTTATCTCTAATTATTGTGCTTTGCATTTTGTATCCTCAGACTGACTCATGTCAAAGCGATGAGGTGGAGTCCTATGGAGTTTTGCATTTGCTATGCTTACATGAGCATAAATTTGAATGTGTGTGTGTGTGTGTGTTTGCTTGTGTGCGTGTGCGTGCGCGTTTGTGTGTGTGTTTGTGTGTGTAAGCACCATTTACAGCAAACGTTAAGGTAAGGAAGAAACAATGTGTACAGGGTTGGGCACTGACATTCAAGACCGAATTTTGTTGTTGTTCAAAGTATAAACAATACATTTATGATTCCAGATGTGATGATGAAAAAACAGACGACACGTCAGTCGTTCTCCATCCACAATCTTCTGTTCAACTTGACACTCAGTTGGCAGTTTATTAGGTACACCTGGCTAAATATAAAACAATCCTGCAATAAATCCTCCTTCATGGAGGTTCTAATGCTCTGTTTTTATTGAAACTGTTTTAGAGAGGTGAAGTCTGTATGATCATTTAGTTTGTTGCTGCGTTTCTAATGAACATTTAGTAGCAGACGATTATAAAAAAAAAACATGAAAAGAAGCAGGATCACTAATTGTCAATAAAGTGTTTACTGCTACATTAATCAGAAGCACTTTATAAGAAAAAGTTTGAAGTTGCCAAGTTGTGAATAATCCCTTTGGTTTACAGTCCTCCACATTTACATGAGCACAACATTCAAAAGTGCATTGTTACCAAACACAATGGACAAACACCAGTCAAACCTCTTTTCTTATTAATAGCTTCTAAATAATAACTTCAGTAAATTATTTATTTGTTATTACTTATGACCTCACAAATTCACATAAGTTTGTAAGTCACTACAAACATTTTAAAGAGTGGCTTATTAGAAAGTAGCGGGGTTTCTTATGGTCTAGATGGGATCTCCGCCATGACCTTAAGGTAGAATCTGAGCACCATGTGTGGTTAAGGAAAGGTCAGTTAAATGTAAAGGAGTCATTCATCATATTTTCAGATGTAAAGCACCATGGTCACCAGTAGCTGAACCTCTCTGCTGTGGCAGCAGTGCCATCTCCTGCTGAGCTCAGCACAGAACATATTAGCAGCCTGTCCTGCTGCTGCTACTGCTGCTGCTGCTGCTGCTACTGAGAGGATTACACTTCATATTTACTGTGCATGACCGCTGTGACCTGGGACAGACTGACAGCTTCTACACAGAGCTTGAATTAGCACCTGTGATGCAACAAATCACTGTCACTATGATACACTAATACTGGACCTCTGTCTCTCTGATTACAACTATAACAGCCTTATCTGTGTATATAAATGAGACTGCAGTCGGTGATGACAGGCTCAGGAGAAGGTGAACTTCACACATGCAATAATATATGAACAGCACAACTGTCACTGGACAGGAAACCCATCTATGACCATCAACTTCCCACGCACGTGTACAGTTTTATCTACCGCTGCGGCGCAGGGGCGACCACAGTCACTGCCAGAAAATAGCCAACGTCCACAATAGAACCCAGAAAATGGGTTAAAAATCAGTTTCATCTCAGTGTTTTTACGCTGAACAATTGCTCGCCTGCAGCACCCAGAAGTGAACAGCAGGCGACCCGGAAGGTTTGAAGTCCGACTGAGAGCGAGCAGAAAGAAGAGACTAATCCTTTATAAAATATTTCTTCTCTCGCTGGTTCAGGTATGTTGGCCGCTCGATGCAATTTCTCTGCCTGTTTTTTTGCTCCTTTCTCTCACACACAGCTCTCCCGTGTCGCTTCGCCACCGTTTCTATTCAAGTCGTGCAAAAGTTGCAATTAAAAACTGAGCATTTGCAGCGCAGATATGATAAAGACTGATTTCTTTTCTCCTCTCGAGCGAATAAAAGCTTCCATTGCGCGTCAGTAATAACGTCGACATTTGAAATTTACGGCTCGGTAGCTGCAGAGCATTCAGCAAAGGCATGGTGATTGTTGTAGGAAGTGTCAGCCTTTTTTTTTTCCTCCTCAAGCCGGGCTATTCAAACCTGCAAATCAAAGTAAACAATCATTCGTACGCTTAATGCAAATATGCCACATCCAGGCGCGTCGCGAAAGCGTTTCATTACATCTGGGGAATTATCTGCCTATAATATTCGGATCTGCAGAATATGGCGTCCAGTGCTTATAAAAATAAGACAGGGCTGCCATTTTTGTTTTCCTTTTGTCTGAAATTTTTTAATAAACTGTCTGAGAATGTGGGAGAGGCGGCGGAGAGACCGAGGCGCAGCAGCAGCAGCAGGATCGGTCCTTTGTGGAGATGTTCTCGTTTAAAACTGCTCACGTTAAGATTTGAGAGATCAGCTCCTGCTCGTTTTGGTGTTTAACGGCGGAATAATCCAGCGCAGCAGGTACAAAGATGTAAAAAGTTAACCCTAACTTTTGTTTGAAAGGTGGGGTAGTATTTCCTTCCAGAGATGATCTCACAGGAATTATCCCTTTTCTCTTTTTTACACCGATGTAGTTTTTTTTTTTTTTTTTTTTTTTAATGGAATTTAATTTTTTTTTTTAAATGTTGAAGTGTTTGCATTGGAGGTGCTACCTGCACACCACTGTGGTGACACTTGACCCTCACTAACTGCTAACCATCTGTAGGATTATTACCGCACTCAACAGAATTAACAGCATGTAGCCTAAACTGATCTAATATTACATCTGGACCACTTTCTGATGCCCTTTATAAGGGTTTATAAGTTGTAACTAATGGATTTATCAATGATTATTAATTAAATTATTTATTAGGCCTATTGCTTGATAGATTAGTTATAAGCTATAAATAAGATCTATGGGGTTTCCAGGATGTGGCTGGTCTCTATTTGGTGATAATCCAGGAATAATTCATGAATAAATGTTCAGGGAACTTTCTAATAAACCACCAAGTCTCCTGTTATAAAAGTTAATGAGTGCATTTATAGTAACCAGTCAAAGAGATTTATCACAACTTGACACCCCCAAAATCGTCATTTTAAATGGTTCTTCTAAATCTTCACTGAACGATTTATAAACGGTTATTGAATTCATTAGTGACAACTCACAAACCTTTTCTAAAGAGTGGCTTATTAGACAGTGGTGCACTCAGATGATTAGTTGTTTATTCTGATAACTGATTAATGAGCAGAATGAAGCATGAAGCAAAAATGCCAAATGTTGGTTCCCGCCTTTTCTTTGTCACATGTGTTAGTGAACTGAATGTCTGAGATCTTTTGAGGCTGCTGGTCGGATAGAACAAGCAATTTGAATGTGTCACCTCGGGCTCTGGAAAACTATCATAAGCATTTTATAGACAAAACAAGTGATCAATCAGTCAACAAAGTAATACGATAACAATTAATTGCAATAATTACTTGTAGCCATAAAGAGCTGAGATGTTGAGCTCCTCTCTGATGCACCTGCATCAAAAATACTGCATGTACAAGTCAAGCTGAGCAACCGTTTGCTGTTTTTACCTTTAAGCCTTATTGAAACTTAGCTGCATTTGTGTAAAAAAAAAAAAAACTCTGGTGGTAAAAGTGGCACAAGTAATGCAGTTCAGATGTTTAGACTGACATCTATATGCAGAAATGAACTTGCTGATTGGAAGGACTCTGTATAACACACATCACCAAACAGGATGAATGTACAGCAGTAGTCATGTAGAGCACATTGCTGTCATAAATATTTTCTTGGTGAAGTGTGTCATTCTAAAAAGTGACACAGAGATGTCCAGCAGCAGTCAAACTCCTGAGCCCGCTCCCGAGAGGCAAAAAGCCTCCAGGAAGTGAAACTGATCCCCCACCGGCATCATTAGAGAAATATTTTGTGGGGTTTACTGTACGCTCGTACCCCTGGACATATCGTTTTTGTTTCTGTTGGCTCGCAGACGTGGACTGTGTTATGCCTCCGCTAAGCCAAACAGACTTAGGAATGGTGAAGTGTGCCAAAGCACGCAATGCAAAATGTTTAAAAAAAAAAAAAAAAAAAAAGAACTTCATACGGGGTTGAAAAGAGAAGCTATGGAAAGAAAGGCCTTCAGATCCCAACGTGAACAGCAAGCAGCTCTCTCTCTCTCTCTCTCTCTCTCTGTCTCTCTCTCTCTCTCTCTCTCTCTCTCTGTCTCTCTGCCTTAAACATTTCAATGTTTCTGTCAGACAGTCTAGAAAAGCAATGGGATCAAACATGCTTACTTGTAGCTTCTGAAAATCAGGTATTCTCTTTTAAAAAGAGAATCATGCTCTTATTTTGCAGTCACAGCCACAGATGTATAAGAAAAAAAAATTGCTGTGTCACTTACTAATACGTGTTTCCTCTGTGCAGCATCCTCATTTAAGTTGTTCAGTGTTCATTACGTTTAGCTCGGATTACTGACCTCTCAGCTTTTGAGACTGTCTATGTCATTCGGGTCTTGCTGTGCTCTGAGGTGAGACTGTGCAACTATTCTCTCGTTTCCCATCAGACTCTTACTTAACCAGCAGGGCCCCACGTGCCGAGGAGGAAACAGACAGCCACAGATTAGGATTTGAACCACATCACTTTCAACATTTCTGTTTTCTCAGATAACCATTTTGAAGAGTTCCCTAACTAGCTGTTGTAATCACGTGAGAGCTTATCTCTCAGGCAGCATGGCCATTGTGCAGACTTGTGGTTGGAAATCCTGAGAAAAAGCTGCCAGACTCTGTATCACTCACTGAAACGTCCTCCTTTTTAAAAAAATATATATATTTCATGCTAACAGCACTCACCGCGGCAACTCAGAAACATCCTCTCTGTTGTCTCTGACGAAGCTCGGAGAAAGTGAGAGGACACCAGGACTGCTCTTGTGCTTTTGAGAGAGGAGGAGAGCTAATACAGAATGTCTTTGAAAATACACTATCACAAGACTGGGACTAGTTATCTCATATTATAACATCAAACAGTCATCTGCTGACTGGGTGGAGAGCTACTGACACAAGTTTTTAACCCCTGTTTTCTACACTGACAATAAATCCACACATACATTTATAGGACATATTCTTAAGAATATTTTACAACGGTGGTTCCCAACCAGGGACAATAAACCTGAGGGGTCGCAAGATGATTACTAGGGGAAGGAAGTTAGAAAAAAAATATTTTCTTCTATACAACCTTCAAATTTTCCTCTCATCATTCTTTATTTAAGGGGAGCAACTGTCTAACAAGTTTGACTGCAATTATGTACTCACTACATATACTGGCAGGTATGTTCACTGAGAGGTGGAGAGGCTGAGTCATGCCCTTGTTTTGTTTATGATTCTTGTGTCTTCATTTCAGGATGGCTGAACCTCGCTTTAATAATGCCTATTTCTGGCCTCCACCTCCTGCGATGCCTGGCCAGGTGAGTGATGCTGGTATCCACACTTATTTCTGAACATATTAACACTAAGCGGCAAAATCACTGCATTGTGTGTGTAAAGGTTTATTGTATTTTTTTTTTTAATATGATTTTAAATGATGTAGTTTCTATAGGAATAGTTCAACATTTTGGGAAATACGCTCATTAGCATTCTGCCCCAGAGTTTATCGAGTAGATTGATACCACTCTCATGTCTGTCTGCTGGATGTGAAGCTACAGCCGGCAGACACTTAGCTTAGCTTAGCACAAAGGCTGGAAACAGCTAGCCTGGCTGGTAAATAAAAACTTCCTGCCATTATATATTAATTAACACATTACATCTTGTTTTTTAAATCTATACTGAATCTGATGTGTAAAAACGCAAATTTGCTGTTTTACAAGGGGTTATGTGTTGGGAGCAGTAACCAAGAAATAGTCCAGGACACATCGACCTGTAACACTACAATGTGTTGTTTCTACACTTTGGTTTTTGTACAAATGAGACAAGATACAATATGTTAATTTGTGACCTTTAGAGGTGTTAGTAGTTAGATTTTCTTACCTTTTGGACAGAGCCAGGGTATATGTTTCCGCCTGTTTCCAAACTTTATGCTAAGCTAAGCAAATTAGCTGCTGGCAGAATAATTAGAATACTGATGTGAAAGTGGTGTCAATCTTCTCATCTAACTCTCACCAAGAAAGCGAATAAGCAGACTTCCTTTAATACAGTGGTTCCCAACCTGGGGGATAAGAACCCATCAAGCGGTCCCAAGATAAATCAGAAGGGTTCCTACATGATTTTAAGAGATAGACCTACAGTAAAAGGATCTCCCACACAAATTTGTCTTTCTCTAATTTTTTTTTCTTTCATTAATGAAATAATGTATCGTGTGTCTTCAGGCTTGAACATCTCCTCAGCTGTGAGAAATCCCTCAAATAAATCATACACCTGATTCTCTCTTGTAGACGTTGCTTCATTTTAAAGCGTCACACAAACCAAAAAGGTCGGGAACCACTGGTGTAATACTTGTCAGCTCCTCATTAACGTTCAGGTTAGGCCTTAGTTACAATGTCACACGTCAGCCATTAGAGGGAACCATCGCGTCATAAACCGACACTGACTGAACTGATGATGGCTGTTCTCTTGTCACAAATATCGTTTCCTGGCTGTCAGCTGGATAACCTAGTCTTGATCAATAAAATCAAGGAGCAGCTGATGGCCGAGAAGATCAGACCGCCGCATCTGCCCACCACCTCAGCCCCTTCCCAACAGCCCTTACTGGCTCCCCCGAGTCAGGTAGAAAGTGGCCTGCACGGGATGTCCAAAGCCCAGCAGATGCAAGTTCTCCACAGCCACAGCTCATCTCAGCCTGATATCGCCCTGCACGCCCGCCCCGCCTCCAGCTCCGTCACAGGTACTCCCGCTCTGTCCACTCTTGCAGATGATTTGTGACGTTTGTGGTCTTTATTATTTTTATTGTGTTATGTTTATTGTTTAAACTGTGTGGATTGTCTATATTGGTGAGACAAAGACAAAGCTGTCAGTTGTTTATTGTAAAAATATTTTGTTAAATCTTAACACCAACTGTCAGATGTAAAGTATGCGGTGTATTTTTATTTGATAATATATAGATTTGTTTTTGGTTGTTTTGTTTTTTTTTTGCATCTTTACCAGGTCGTATTCTGGGGGACGTAAACTTGAATCTGGATGATAAGGCAGCTATAAAAGCCAGAGGATTATGGGAAGACTGGCATTTGCGTCAACTCATAGATCATCCCTCCAGGACAAACCACGTCTCAGGTAACCACACAGCTCTCAGTGTGATACTTCCTGTTGTTGTGCAAACAAAGAAACAAAGTCTGTTGTCCTACTCAGGTCAGCAGGGTTTGGCTTTTCCTCATTACCAGGACCAGAGAATTTTGGTTTATCTTTGAATGAATAACGTGAACATTTAATGTAAAATGACTTTACCTTTAAGATTACTGAACAAAGGTGTGTGTGGGGGTGGGTTGTGGATAGTATGGTTTAGGACAGATTTAAACCTGTGTCACATGATCAAAGATACCCCACTGCTGTGCCCTCAAACCTCAAACCCCCCCCCCTAGAAGTCTCAGAGCACAGAGAGTTACAGTAATCTAGACGTGGTCTGCTCGAGATAAAAAAAGGTGTTTAACTTTTGCAATATTTATAAGTTGGTGGAAGCATCCTTTCACTACCTTCATATTTTGGATGTTGAAACTTGAAAAAGCTCAGAGTCAAAAAATCACATCTAAATTGTGGGCAATGTGCTCAACATTGGTGGGACATCTCACCAAGATGAATTTTCAAGAGGTGGGGGCCTGAATAACAGAACTTCAGATCTGGCCTTAACGAAAGTGAGAAACCTGGTTATACAAGATCATACAGTATCCAGGTTTCTGATTGTTTGTGGTGGTGCAGAAAAAATGTTACATACAGTAAATAAAGATTATTCAATATTATCTTCTCCATGATTCATGTTCTTTATTTTTATACTTTCAGTGTGATGTATTTGTATGTAACCCCTCGATGATAACTTATTTCCCTCATGTCCTTCTCTTCACATCACACTCATCAGGTGTGGCGCTGGCATCCAGAACAGGCAACCTCAACACCTCAGAGATCATCACTCCCACCACGCCCACCTCGAGCAACCACAGTCGGCTGGGCGGAGCTCCCACCCCTCACATCATCTCAGGGTTAGCCGGCGGCCACGGGATGGAGCCTGGGAAGAACAGCGGGGGTTTTGTGGGACTCCTTGGGCCTCCTCCAAAGGATGAACGAGGCCGTAAGAAGATCAAAGCAGAGAATGGGTCTTCATTGTTAGTGGTGCCCTACCCGATCCTAGCCTCAGGCAATGACCAGTCCTGTGTTACCATCACTGCCAAAGAGGGAAAAACCTACAGGTAAAATAGGTTGTTTTTTATGCAGATGCTCTCACCTCCGTTCCTCTGGCTCATGGCTCACAATTGTTTTCAGATGGTTAGGTTTCAAATCTTCCCCTGTACTCCTAGAGAGGTCGGAACTACATTGCTTGACAAAACCAGTGTTTCAATCAGCAATATAGAATCAACTGCATAGAATATAACTTAATATCCACCAGACTGGAAAATCGATTCACCAACACATACAGTAAGAGCGACCAAAAACATTGGAGCCACCTTTATCCTTCGTAGCTATGGAAACCAAGGTCTCCTAGATAAGGATAGAAACGTATGACTTAGAGAAAACTGCCCATAGTAATCACAGACAAGGGATGCATTGGAAGAAAGGCAAAAGACAAGACACAGGTAACAGTCAGGCCAGACATGACAGACAATGACAAGGTTTAATTGATTCACACATACAAGTAAAAACTATAGAATAGCCTTATTTGGGTATGGTACAAAAACGTGTCGTAACCATGCACGTAGGAATATACGCCCTGTTGGAGAAGACATCTTCAGGAATTGGTGTGACATTACTTACTGATTCACTTACTGACTCTAATCTATTTCTTCTTGGTGCGCATCAAATTATCAATAAACACTCCTGTCTGAGCCATCTGAACTTCTGATGAACTCCTTTTCGTCAGCTCACAAGAATTTCCACCACACATTGGAGAACTGTATAACACAGTACACTAGTGAAATATTAATAACTTCCTAAAAACGGCTTATTAATATAGGCTGTTTGGTTGCGTTTCATATGGAGGAAATGAAGGATGAGAACTGTCGGTTGGGATGTTTATGACTTCATCTCTTAATCTCAATCTATACGAAGTGTTTCAACAAAATTACGCCGTTACAATTTCAAATATTTCTGTAAACAAACAAATGTGCAACGAGGAAGCAAACACAACCTCTAAAAAGTGAAGCAAGACAAGAGTCAGGATAAATCTGCAATTCAGCAACATGAAATATATTGTACAGACACCATGTGTTCTGTGCATCCGCTTGTCTCTCTGTGCATTTTCTTCATGTGTGTCTTCTTTCTGTGTCACTGTTTTCTTGATGCAGGTGTAAAGTGTGTCCGCTGACTTTCTTCTCCAAGTCAGACATGCAGATTCACTCTAAAACGCACACAGAGGCGAAGGCTCACAAGTGTCCTCACTGCACTAAGACCTTTGCGAACGCATCCTACCTGGCCCAGCACCTGCGCATACACCTGGGCGTCAAACCTTACCGCTGTTCCTACTGTGAGAAATCTTTTCGCCAGCTGTCCCACCTGCAGCAGCACACCAGGTCTGACGTTTCAATCATGTCATCATGTTTGTGACAATGGAGTCTGGGATTTTATTGGTATCTATTATTATATATACTTTGTTTTGCCCCAGAAATCCCACCTTAATAAAAAAGTTCCATGCAATAGTTTCCTAATCAGCATACAAATATTGATCTGTTGTGGAATATGATTTTAGTCAGGTCATTTTCATGTGATATAATAATGATGATAATATGAATTGGACTAGGTTACCTGTTGTGTGATACAGTGTTTAAAGGATAGGTTTGTTTGTTTCTTTATATAATAGTCAGGTGACCATGCGAACAGTGAAACAATTGGCGCGATGATCATCCTGTACATAATTTCTATTAAAAGATCCCTTGCTAAAATGCTTTCAATGAAAGAGATCAGGAACAAAATCCATAGGCTTCACTTTGTGGAAGAATATTCAACAGTTTATCTCTAATTAAAGGCTCCAGGAGTCTGAGTTGGAGAAATCAAGGGGATATCTTCCAACAATACAGCCTTTTTATTATAACATTTCCTCTTTAAGCTGAAGTGGAAGAGTAGTCACAAAAAGAGGGAATTTTCTTTCTAAAAAGGCATGGGGAGGTACTCACTTGATTTTACAAAGCAATACTCCTGACACTTCCCCCGCAACTTCAGATAAACCTCAGAGGAGGAGTGTAGATTTTCATATCAGCACCTGACTGCTGTTTTAAGACAGACTTGAAAAAATGTGAACCTATCCTTTAGATAAGAAAAAAGAAGAAAACAGGATAATGGTATTAGCATGGCAAGCGAAATGGCAGAAATCTCAGAAATGATATCTCAAAACGTGGACAAATCAGTACCACCAGAAGTAATATACTGTAAACTTGAGCTAGGTATATTTTTTTTGTACTTTGGGTGAACTGACCCTGTAAAACAACGTTAACTTGTTGTGACAGCGGGAACTGGTGCTTCAGGTTGTTGTGCCCAGTCTGGTCTGTTGAGGAGAAGCGTGCACAGTGTTCAGATGTAGAGGTGCCCTATTTTACTCCTTGCTGGCCAGCAGCTTTTGTTGCTATGTGCACATGTCACTGTGTAAAGACAAGAACAGTTTCACCTACATGTTACACTGGAAGCAAACCTCCGCCATGTTTAGTCTTTAACTGTGAATTTAAGGAAGAGGTGAGAGATTTATTTTGGTTTCTTCTGAGAATTTGTGTCTTTAAAACTTCCTGTCTGTCTTTAAAAAAAGCGTTTCATTTGTCTCACATTTGTTTCATTTTTCCTGCATCAGAATCCACACAGGTGACCGGCCGTATAAATGCTCGCATCCAGGATGTGAAAAAGCTTTTACACAGCTATCTAATCTGCAGGTAAACATTAATTGCTTCTCTCCTCAATCATTCACTGCTTGAATTCATTTGTGACAGATAATGCGATAATGCCACAATAAGGTGACTCAGTTTCTGTATGTTTTATCGTACTTGCTCAAGTCTCACCAGAGGCAGCACAACAAAGACAAACCCTTCAAATGTTCCAACTGTTACCGTGCCTATTCAGACTCCGCCTCGCTGCAGATCCACCTGTCTGCACACGCCATCAAAAATGCCAAGGCCTACTGCTGCAGCATGTGCGGCAGGGCCTACACCTCAGTGAGTTGGAAATCCATATTTAGTTAAATTCTAAAATCTGAATTTACTGCAGCAGTGACATCTAAAAGTGTTGTTTATCTCCTGTATGTTTGTTTGTTTTGTTTGTTTTTTTTTTTTTTGCCAGGAAACATACCTTATGAAGCACCTGGCTAAGCACACAGTGGTGGAACATGTGGTATCCCATCACTCCCCTCATCACAGGACAGAGTCACCCACCCTCCCTATACGGATCTCCCTCATCTGAGCTCCTCACCCGTCTCCTTCCCCTCCCGTCACAGACATTTCCTGTGATATTTCAGCGTCCCTCTGATGGACTTTGAACCCATAAGTGGGTTCCAAAAATGTGCCAGATTGTTCTCGTATCTTGTGAAGAGGTGCTCTTTTGATGAGAATATCCTCCTTTCCTTTCTTGCTGACCAGATAGTATTATCGGGGACATCCAAAGATGATTTCTCAGCACTTTCAGGCCCGGAAATGACAGGCCTAAAATTTCTTTTTCTATGTGACAGAAAAAAGGTATTGCTCTAGGCAGCTACATGGAGAATCTTTTTAAACTTTCTGCGTTATAACAGATTACTTTGTCTTTTTTATATGGTCCTTTACTTTCTTTAATGAAGTCTTTGCAAAAAAATATATATATTTAGATCAGAAATAGTCTTCCGTTAGCCGGGTGGCCAACTGAACATAAAGGTGAATGCTTATATGATGTGTATTCATGTATATTGTGCCACTTCTTATGTCAGTGTTTGCAATGTTTCACCAACCATGTGGCCATAATGCACACATAAATAATTCACACATAAATGCACACATCAATGTGTTAACCTCTTTAATTTCCACCCTGCTGCCAACATCACCTTGACCAGGATGTGTGACACATGTGGATGGGTTTTTTTTTTTAAAAATTACAGATATATTCTGCAGCATTATAAAAATATGCTCAAGGCAAACACAAGTATTCAGTTTCATCTGGTCAATATGGTCAAATATATAACAATTGGTCGAATATGTAACAATTTATATGCCAAATTCATCACAATGAATGATGCACTTATGGTACATTTTTGTCTACTTTGTATTTCATTGGGTGCGCAAATAAATAAATGTAGTCATAATGTGACTGAAACGTTACACCACCACTCTGCTGCTGCCACACAGACATATGTGTTTGTTTTTTCCTGAAAAACATTAATAATGAGGTTCCTCTGTTGGTTTTTCAGATATAATGTGTAATTGAAGCATCAATTTGATTTGAATATTCATTTTTCTATTGTTTCATGAATGAACACTTTTCCATTTTGTATGCATTTAAGCCTTAACTTTGTTACAACTCTAGGATCCACTTAGTTGTTTTTATCACTTTACATTTTCCTTTTATGTCATAGCATGATATACACTGTAAATAAACTATAATAACTGTCAGCCTGTTTTATAATAAATAATTCTATAATTACGTTCTTTCGGTTTTCCTGACTCCGCATAAACAAGTCCAAGTTTGCGAAAAAATAATCTTGGTAGACATTGTCACTTGTTGACTTTCATGCTTGGAGTGGAAGAGACCACTCCTCAAAAGAAAGTTGAGTCTCTCCTCATAAAATTACACCTGATTGTTGTTAATTACTAATACATTAAGAAAATGTCAGATCCTACAGATTCTAAGCCAACACCTTTTCACAGTGCCGCAGGTGTTGAGTTTCTCTTTTCACTCCACACAAAAGTATACAGTTACCCATGAATATGTGTTTATAGGGAAATGTGATTCAAAGCTGTGGACGTGATGGCACTTGTGACCATCAAGCATTGAGACAGAAGAGGATAATGTTTCAGATGGCTTCAGTAAAGAACGAGCTAAAAACGAACATTATTTAAGGGCTTAACTCCACTCATTCATTCTTTTTCGCCTTCACCTGGGCCGGCAGGTTCTGGTAAGAGAAGTTTGTTGCTCTTTAGTTCTTGTAATTTGTATGTTAGTCTCAGAGAACCCTCATTATACTTATTTCTTTAATACATACATAATTAGACTATTTTGATTTGTTGTGCTACATTTAACCTTTATACTTTATTGTTTTTTCAAAACCCACAGCCCATGCGTGTCTTCCTTTTTTTTCATGTTCGAAATAATTATCTGAGAATAAAACCCCTGTTGGATTGGATATACTGTATGTTTAATGGCCTTCGTTCTTTCATCCTGCATCCTCACCCCATGCCCATGGTGATGGTGAATCAATTCTGAACTTCCTACTTTTTAACCTTATGTTGAGTTTTAATAACTTGAGATCTTTCTCAATTTGCTTATTTACAAATATTATACACAATTCATCCATGTGATTAATTATTCCATAATGTTATTTATTGATTTAAATCACCAATAATCAATATCTTGTATAACAATGATTCAAATGGCAATGTGAAATGATGTGACAACATGAAAGGGCCGCTCATAATGATGAACCTACAGAGGATTATCATCTGAATCTGCAGTTCCCCTCAGCTTTATGGAGCTTTATAGCAAGTTTCTGTTTATAGCTCCCCTGCCCTAAAGCAGCAAACGTTTTGATGCAGAAGGCAACTGTTTTCTGCATCAAGAAGTTTTGAAATCTCATTATACAGCACCAAAGAGCATACAGACACAGTAAGTAGTGAGCTAGTGGAGCATTTAGCAGCTAAATAGAAAAATATTTTCTTCAGGAGTTGGTAGAGACTAAAATCGGTGTTAAAAAAGAGGGTCGGTATTGGATTTACATTTGCCAGGTGAGCATAAACATGACTTCAAATCCTGTTGCTCCATAATTGCTGAACAGGCAAATCTTTGCTAACAAGTTTTTAATATCAACCTAAAAGTTGTGTGTTGTGATAACAACCCATCGTACCTTGGCAGTTGCTGGGAACATGCAGACTGAATAATCAATGACTTTTGCCTTGTACAATGGACTTGTTGTGGTCAATGTCATTTTTATAGCCTTTTTGACAATTATTAAAGTTTATATGGACCCTCACCATCACCATGTAAAACCTGACTCGTCATTAGAGGCTGTGTAGTTAACCACAAACACGAAGTCAAGGGTGGGTAAAGACCTGAAATGAGGGATTTGTAGTATTCAGGTTTGTTCATTTGTAGTTGTCATGTGTGTCTAGGCATCAGGTAATTTATCTTTGCAAATATAAAAACTTGTCTGTATCCATGCATAAAAACACTGGAAATTTACAGAACTTAATGACTTTATGACCACTTATGAGTTGAAACACACAAACCAAAAAAGCTATAATATACTATTCGCAAATTATAAAACACATCACTTGACATGACATTTAGCTGAATTTAATAGTACTTCAAATGACTGCTGATAATTCTGCAAACCATCCTGTAGTGTTTCATTTTTCTTAATGTATTTTTACAGTGCCTTTCAAGCAGCCACTGGTTTCCATTAGCTGCCACTTAGTAGACTCCTGAAATTTGCTTCAGATCTATAATTCATCACTGATGTTATTGTTCTGAGGCCACATAGTACTGACTTTCAACTCAGTCTGCACTTACACTGCATTACCAAGGAAGGAAATCAATAATTATTGATACGAATGTAGGCCTGACAATGTTCTTTGTTCATAATGTATGCTTATATAATCTGGGAAATTACTTACAAAAATCTGAAATTCTACAGAATACATAGAAAAATGGTCAGCGGTAATATAATGTATAAACAAATTGTAGTTTAAGAGCTAAAACTTGCAAAAAGTACTGATATAATCTTCACACAATTTGAGCAACCAGTGTTGTAAGAATTCAGTTTCTTTACTTGCAGTAAGTAAAAGTAACAATGTAAACAACTCCTGTAAAAGTACTGAAGTATTATCAGCTAAATGTACTCACAGTATCAAAAG
This sequence comes from Seriola dumerili, assembly GCF_002260705.1. NCBI lineage: Eukaryota > Metazoa > Chordata > Actinopteri > Carangiformes > Carangidae > Seriola > Seriola dumerili. The sequence goes on along the minus strand of NW_019174376.1, from coordinate 279,196 downwards.
TAAAGTTATTCATTCTGCTGAAAAAGAATATGGATATATTATATATTGCATTATTTGATTGTGTTACTGTAATACTGATGCATTAGTAACCAGAACTTTTCAGTGTTACTATAACAGAATATCTTAATGGATTAAACACTATTGTGTAGTGCCACACCTTCCACCTCAAAATACAGAGGCTGCTGTTGCAGTCACACAAACCAAAGCTGAACAATTAGAATTGACAGTCAGTACACACACAAACAAAGCATAAACACGTCCTGCATGTAAACTGGTATTAATAAAAAACAAAGTGGATTGTTTTAAATATTTAAATCAAATGTACATACAGTATAGCACTTTGTCTCTGTTTTTCCTTCCAATTCAGTCTGTCAAATATACAGTATTATCTTACACTATAACTTATATACAGTATATATATATATATATATATATATAGAGAGAGAGAGAGAGAGAGAGAGAGAAGGAGAGAGAGAGAAATTATAAGTATATTAGTATTGTATCCAAATCGTTTTTTTTTTTCTCCTGTATGTTTTTCGGTTGCTTTCTCCTCCTACAGACTTAGTGCTGCAGAAACCGTTCAACAATCAAAATGTTTTTCAGGACATTCATGCTATTGCTTTTCTTATTTGTAGAGGGGAGGATGTTCAAATCCTTGAAAACTTTCTCCTCTTTGAACTTCAACTACTTCAGCATACTTTCAGCTATTTAACTATCATTCAGCTTTTTAAGATCTTGTACAGTTTTTGATTTATCGCAGTTTAACTTTTATGCTTTTGCATGCCTCTGCACCAGGGACAGCCAGAGCCTCAGGCATATTGTTTTTGGGTTGTCCATCCGTCCATTCTCCTGGTCACAATATCTGAGAAAGCCTTGACAGAACTTGGTACAAACATTCACTCGGACCCAAGGATGAACTGATCAGATTTTGGGGGTCAAAGGTCAAGTGCGTGGTGACCTCAAAAAACACAGTTTTGGCCTTGTGAATGCAAAATCTCAGTAACATCTTGAAGGAACTTCTTCAAATTTGGCACAAATATCCACTTGGACTCAGAGATGACCTAATTAGATTTTGGTGGCTAAAGGTCAGAGGTCAAGGTCACAGTGACCTCAGAATACACTTTAGCCATTACACAATACTTCACACAGCAATTATGACAAAAATTTCACACATTTGGTTAATATTCAATATGAATCTAGATAAATTGTAACCTGGGACTAGTCTGAGTGGCGGAAACATACAACTGTGAGACAGTAAATATAGTTCTGACAGTTTTTGAGTTCATAATGGGTTTGTATTGTGAGGAATGTTCAGATGATTGAGTGACTGCCATCGCAGCTAGAGTGAGGAGAAGCTGTTCAACTGGTCTGAAACATTTCTGTTTAACCGATCACAGAGACTTTGATGACTTAAATTGGCTTATTAGAATTTCTGATGATAACAGTAGAAAATGAAGCTACCGAACATTATCCTCGTAAACAAACTTGTACAAGCTTCCCCTTGTCTTCTGCCTTACGCTTATAATGTGAAACTTCACTGGTGTTTATACTGGACTCACTGGGAGTTGCACTGCGAGCTGTGCGAGCTCCTGAACCCACTCTGCTCCTCTGCTCCTCCTGTCTGTTGTCTGCAGAGTTACTGCTGCTTTATGCAAAACTACTTGAAACATTTATATTTTTCTGGATTTTAACTTCTTTTCTCTGACATTTTGAGACAAAATTTCGAGATGAGACGAGAGTGAGACCCTTGTGTACAATATTGTGCAATTTTTACTTCACTTTTCAGTCTCTGTCTACCATTTCTCTAAGTTGCTTCAACAATTCAGCTCTTTTTCGACCATTTCATGCAATTCGGCTCTCAGCTTAAAAATTCTCCTTTTAATCTTCAGCATCACTACAGCATTGTCCCACAGCTTTCAGCATTCACACGCATTTTCCACATGAAATGCAATGTTTAGATTGTTTATGTGACTTCTACATTACTGGCAAACTGACCACTGCAGGCACTGGAGTTGTGGCATGTGTTAACTAACAACTGGTTGTTGTATTTGTCAGATAATCAGTAACCTTGTTTCTGGCATCAAAATGAATAGGAAAGGAAAGAAAAAAGTGACACCTGTCAAGAAAGTATAAGGGAAAAGAACTGAAATGCTAGAAATCAGTGAATTGATCTTAGCTGTATAGATCTGGTGTACCTGGAACTCCAGTTACACCGGGTCTAAACTTCAGGAGTTCTGTGGGTTACTACTAAACAACAGGTAAAGTTTAAAGTGTATGAGAATACACTTTAAACTTTACCTTCATTACCAACATTGCTTCTTTTTTTTTTTCTTGGGTTTTTTTTTTTTTTGCATGATCATCCAATTAGTAAATTCTTGTTAGCCTGTTGTCGTTTGGTCTCATTGGGGAAGACATTAATATTCAAATTGGATTCAGGGCGTGTCCGGAGGGCTCTCTGGGCAAGAAAACTCATTTCTATGCATGTGTGTGCTACACAGGTTTTCTTTTACCCTACACATCAGCTGTTCTGACTTTTACCATTATCCTTTGTGTTTGCAGTGAGGCTTGTGCGTAAAGCTTTTTTTAATTTTTTTTCAGAATTTGACCCTGCAGCTAATAAAAACACTTCACTTTTTGGTGCATTTTTTATTAGTTGTCCCTGTCCTAGTTAAGTGCAGTTTCAACATGGCTACAGGTGCAAAAAAAAAAAAAAAGGCAAGTAATCTCTAACTACATATACAGGTTATTGGTCAAAAGAAATGTGGTACACCTACTCCTGTTGTATGTGTGCTGCAGCCAAACCATACGGGAAAATACCATCAACACCGGGACTATGTGCTTTATCAGGAATCTGAAGCTCAGAAGACATTTGAAAAGAGCCACTCCCTTTGCATTTAGGCCTGAAGTCTCAGAACACCTCAGGTTTCAACGCCGAAATGGTCAGCCTGTGTGAACCTTACACAAAAGCCAGGATCATTTTTTGACCTGCGAATATTTTGGATGAGTTATGGAAGTGTACTTTTGACAGCGACGCACAGGTGGGTCACCAAATCCTTTCATCTTACTTTGAAGATTTTGTAGGCTGTAGCTAAAGAGTTCGTTTAATAAACTATATCTTTTTGTTTGACTTAGAATTAGGTATTAACGTGTTCAGTTACATCTTAGGGCGTTGAGGATTTCACGAAAAATGTATAAGACGAGAGATTATTCGGTCAAAAATGGATGATGTTTTAGTCTTTGATTCTTTGGTGCAACTCGTTTGGCTTATAGCCAACACCTGGTTGTTGTGGCATCTTCATCGCTTCTGCAAAAAGCCTTATCCAGACGGATTCCTTCAAAACTCCAAGTCACATACTCCGTTTCAAGAATACTGAAACTACATTTTACAATAGTTCACTCAATGATCGCAAAATGTGTTTGCAAGCACTTCTTGTTTAACATCATTACCCTTGTGAAATTAGTTCAGAAAAAGGCTGACATACAACGTGTAGCAAAAGAACTAAGATTAATATTTTAGCCAGACACATGAAAGGAGATGACATCGTCTGGTGCACAGCATACCAAGTCATTACAAACTGTAACATGCAAATTCCCTGAACCCTATGAAAGATATAGTGTCTGAAATAATGTTTAAATATCTGGAATACACTTACACAGTTTTTTTTTTTTTAATTCATTTGGTTACTGTAAAACATTCAGCAACAAACTATTTACATGATGTTGCAAATTGTCCTTTTTGAGTTTTTTTGGGTGTTTAGTACAAATTCAAACCCAATCACTGAAAAAATTTGTGATTTATGAAATTTAGGTTTGAGGGCCAAACTTCAAAAATTGATAACTAAATGGACATTTTTACATGAATTTTTCGAGTAGATCTGTGACATTAACTGTGAGGTCCTAGGTGAGTTGGTATGGAGGGACCCTAATGTATTAGTTAATTTAATAGAGATGTTTTCATTTTGTGTGAGTTTGTTTTATTGAGTTTACTGTTTTGTGTTAAGTCTTTTTGCAAAGTGTTTTTAAGTGTTTTGCAGAAAAAGTAGGAAATAAAATGTAATTTTGGATTTGATGCTAAAACTGAGGTATTGAATCAGCACCAGTACCTAAAAAAAAATCAAATGATAGCCTATCGGTAATGTGTGAATCACAACTGGTGAACTTGTACACAAAATCATTCTGAACAGGTGTCCTTTTTTCTCAGTTCCCATTTTCTTAGTGAATCTACAGCTGATTTCAGTCTACTGAAGTTGGATGCCGGCATTTTTCAAGAATGGGGTTAGCTTATGTCTTTTCTTTTTTTTTAAACAAATTCTTTATCAATACTATTAAAAAAACATTTGGTCTTGCATAAGTTTCTGAATTAAGATTCATTGTTTCCAGTTTAATGTGACTGTTTTGTCTTTATTCCTGCAGAGTTGTTCAGAAGACGAAGAGTGTTTCAAAGTGTGTGCTTTGTTTTCCCATTGCGCTGTGTGTTCTCTACTTCACCTCTACATCTTTCAAGTGAGTACCAAAACAAATCTGTATTTAAATTTAGGAGACACCACACACGCCTACACATGAGTTTATTAGGAATGGCTAACTAAAGCTAATGCAGTCTAGTGCCACATTCTTGCAATAAATCCGATCTTCATGAAGATCACAGTATTCAGTTTGTTTTAAACAATTTTTATGAGGTGCTAATTAAATTTAATGATCATTTTGGAGGATGTAGTTTGAGTAGTTTTTATCTTTACACCAGCCTTTTAATAGGCCTCCTACCTATGGACAAATGCCATTTGAAAAGTGGAAAGAGTCTGATTCTGGACAACAGTGTGGATGCCACCCTTGACCTCAGGTAAGACCATAAGTTTTGTCTCACTTTCAGTTTATGATTTTTCCAACCTGAGGTTAGATGTATTGGTTTGATGTGCTGAGAAGCTAAAGTTTGATCATACAAGTGGAATTTCAACAAAAGCAACAACAAAAAAGATGAAGGGATTATCCAGTTATCTTTGACATTTAACTCAGGTTTTCAGGTATCATGGAGCTGGTTCAATTTTAACTGGGATCGCCATGATAACCGGGGTATATCACCATGGTGGCACAGCTGACCTACTTCAGATCAAAACCTGTCAATGTCATGGCCCCGAGAGGGTGATAGATGAGACTGAAACTACGACTTGTGGATTCGAATGAGTTTATTTGCAAAGAAACTGAACCGGCTAGAACAACACTGATATTTATACCATCACACTCAGACACGGTTTTCCACTGCCCTTTCTCAAGAGACATGGTGGGGGGTTCCAGGTTTCCTGTTATTCTATATTAATGATATGCACACCTTCCAATACCAATTACCCACTTCACATTTCCTCTGTTCTAACACGCACCCACACAGTCCATCTAAGCACATTCATTTAAATCATGTAATGCACATCCAATATATTACATACATTCATTATACCATATCAACAACGCCAACTACCAACCAATCAGATCATTGTTCAAACTGAGTCATCATTCCTACAGGATGACATTGGGCGAGGGCGGGGGACGCCCTGGACAGGTCGCCAGTCTATCACAGGGCAAACATAGAGACAGCACAACCACTACAAAATTCTTAGAAATCATTTGCTGAGCCTGACACCTGTGGTTTAAACTTTAAACAGTGTTCTTTTGTTTCAGGTCCAGACACGACGTGCAAACATGCACATCTTGGAAAGCTCCCATCATGTGGGAGAGGATGTTTGATCCTGATCTTTACGACCAGATGCACAAGAAGTCAGGATCATCTGTGGCTCTAACTGTGTTTGCTGTAGGCAGGTTTGTTTTCACATCAGTACCGTTGCGGTAAACTGTTGTCATTCCCTAACACACCTATAATCTGTTCAATCAGCTGTCATTTTATTTAGTGCATTTACTGCAACTGTAGGGATATAAGAATAAAGCATGGAACTGCTCTTGTGTCCACCTCCCATCAAAGGTACCTGGATGCTTACCTCAAGACCTTCCTGAACTCATCAGAACGTCACTTTATGCCGGGTTTGCCGGTGACATATTATGTGTTTACAGACTTGCCGGAAAAGGTGCCAGACATCAGGCTTGCTCCTCAGCGAAGCCTGAAGATGATCAAAGTGGAGAGGTACTCCAGGTGGCAGGACATCTCCATGATGCGAATGAAGGCTATATCAGATGTCATAGAGTCGGATATTCGCCATCACCGCACGCACGTCTTCTGCTTTGACGTGGATCAGGTGTTTACTGGGAGATTTGGCTCAGAGGCTCTGGGTGATTCTGTGGCTCTGCTCCACGCCTATTACTACCACCTTCCAAAGACATTTTATACCTATGACAGCAACCCGAAGTCCAAAGCATACATGAAAACTGGGGATTTCTACTACCACGCTGCCGTCTTTGGAGGCTCGTGGAAAAGTGTGCAAGCTTTGACTGACGCCTGCTACCAGAGCATCATGGAGGATAAACAGAATAACGTGGAGGCTTTGTGGCACGATGAGAGTCATCTAAACAAATACCTGTGGTTACACAAGCCAAGCAGGGTGCTCTCTCCTGAGTACTGCTGGGACACCAGTATCGGCTACAGAGGCGACATACGAGTCACCCGACTAGTGTGGGCACCAAAACATTATGGTAAACTACGCACACCCTAGTGTGTATTATATATTAAAATGCAAAATCACCTACTATGTTTGGTAACAGTGTGAAAACTACCTGACAAACATTATGCCCTGAGGTTCTTTTACTTTTATGGCTCTTTTGTTCTCTTGGGATTCATTTTTCTGTTGGAGTGACAGCCTGCGTTTTCAGAGGGTTTTGTGAGGGTTGTTTGACTCAGGTAAATGTATGAAAATGTTGGCTTTGCTTCAGTGTGTGTGTAACATTATGTGGTGAACAAACAGACAAAAAAAACAAACAAAATATTTTGATTGCTAAACAAATTAAGTGTGTTATTGTTTCCATCAGTTAAAGTGTGTTAATATTAATTAAGTGGCAACATAGCAACTTTAAAACGAGTTATTTGCTCTTCAGGTAGTGATTTTTTTTTTTTTTTAAATCTAAATTTATTTTTAGATGCGACTATGGTACAGTTTAGTTGCAACCAGAATCTAGTAGAGAATATCTTGGTTAGTTTTTTCTGCATTGCATTAGTGATTGTATATTTATGTTTAAATGTTTGACTGCCTTTATTGTTTGAATCAAGTTACATTTATATCTGTGAATAAATGTAACTTATTTGATCAGGGAGTTCATAAACCCATTCCATGATCCTAATCAGGGAAACAATTTGCTCCTCTTTGCTTCTGTAACCATGGTACTAATGTCAAAGTCATATTAACATGTCTGAATCTCAGACAGATTTGCAGCTTCCAGGATGTCAGTGTGTCATTAGAGTGACGTCTTTTAAGTTGCTCTAATTAAAGGGTTTGATTAAAATGGGGCTAGCTGACATGATACAACACAAACCTTGTTAATCAGGTCTGTACTTTTCAAGTTCAGATGAAGATTAAAGTGGAAATTGTTCATAGTCTGACAATGTCTAACAACAGAGCAGCTTTATGTCAGTGAAGCTTTACGTTTATTCATTCAGAAACCAGGCTTAAAAGGAGCGAAGAACAGACACAGTGACTGCATTTATCTCATAACTACAGTCAAGACACTGGCTTCTTTTGTTTCTCAAAGATGTGTAGAGTTTCATAGTGTCTTATGAGCTTGTTTGTGAAGACGATGGCCTGAAAGGTGAAACCGCTTTTTTTTTTTTTTTTGCTTGTTCACTGCCGGGGATAACTGGGTCAGCCGCCCCAGTTTCATTTCTGACGTTTATTCATTTTGATACGTACAGTAAAACACTGAAACCTGATTTGTAACATGTAAACTGTAAAATCCCAGGTTCACATTACATTTGATTTGCATAGACAAACCGTTAGAGCTCGATCAACATTGAAAGGTTATATTTAGTTTACTTTGCATTTCACACTTTGGATGATGATGATGATGATGATGATGATGATGATGATGATGATGATGATGCCCTGGCTACTGAACATTTCATTAGTTTTAACTGTCTTGTAAATTTGCTGATTGCTTCTTTCTTGAAGTGTCCATTTTAATTTTCAAAACTTAAATTAGTTTATTATGTTTATTTCTGTAATTTTGTATTTTTAATTCAATTCTAAACAGCACGTAATCAATTGATCATGTTGATAATGTTGATCATTTTGATTGCAAATGCAATGTGTGTTCTAACTGTAACCTTACTCTTTAAGCAGAAGTGTGGCTGACATTCTTCTGAGCTGCATTTTTTGCAGGTGGAGACACGGCCACACCTGCAGGGCCTGCTTTTTTCTACAAAAAACAATACCTGTGTTTAGTGTTTAAAGTGTTTCTCTACAATTATTGGATACTTGTGGCAATGTACATTTTTGTAGACTCTTTCAAGGAGAAATACATGTATAATATACAAAAATACCTTGTCGCCTTTTTCTTTTTAAGAGGCAAAGTGTGAAACTGTCACTGACTGAAATGTAGCTGCTGTCTATTATAATGCCTTTTAGGACTTTATATGTTAAACAGACCAAGAGACTGACTGGTCAAATGACTGTTCACTACACACCATACATACGTCTACATAAACTGTAGCTTCACCACGAGAATTGGCCCCAGAGTGCTGTGTAAAACAACTTGTTTTGAGTTTGTGCAAAGAAGAAAACCAGAAAAAGTATAAAGATAAAACTGAAACTGAGTTACACTGTGTGAAGGCACATATGTCTTTCCCATTAGTCAGTGAACACAGACCACAGACATGTTTCAAGTCTATATTTAGATAAGATAAAATGTGGATTCATTTTCATTATGACTGTAACTAACAGTAACTATCATCTATCATCATTTATTCGAAATGGAGAACTGTTGCCAAGTTGTGACATACGTGGGAAGGCCAGGTCGAGAGATTGTTGGGCTGAGAGTAAATTTAAAAAGTCAAGTGAAAATGAATTTTACAGAGCAAAAGGAAATTCTTCAGTTATTTATTTATTTAATTTACTCACAAATAAAACAGACAGTATATAATATACAGTAAACAGTATATTCATGTTGCAGATAGAACATTTCAGGAACCTGAACTTTCTGAGCTGCTGAGGACAGCCGGGGAAGCCGATTGGTCCGAGCGGTTCTGAGCAGAGGTCAGGTTCAGGTAACCCATCTCTGCCGATCGAGACAGGGCCGCAGAGATCAAACAGTGTGGGGAAGAAGTCACACGTGGCTGCTTGGCGTGACCGCTCTGAGTATCGTCCCATAAGGTCTGAATTTCAGAAGGCTCAGGCATCATCACACTAGGGACACAACCAAAGTTCACAAACATTTAATGGTGTTTTATTTTACCAAACAAATTGGTTTTGATCAAGTTCTGAGCTGTGGTCAGACCTACCTTGAAGTTTGCACAGAGTGCGATGTACGGATCTGCTGAGGATTATATATTTTCTTCAATTCCTAATAAAACAAAACAAACATCTTCGTTAGATAAATACTCAACAATTTCAGCATAATCAAAGCTCCACTTTACGGTCAACTATCTCGACAAATATATTCAATTCAGTACAGACATGTATTTTTCCCAGAGGGTGACACATAATTACTTTGGAGACCTGCTGAGGATGTCTATGAGGCAGTACAGTCTCACAGGGTTGCTGGCATTTAAAACTACAGCCGTACCATCACCAGCAACTCTAGATCCAGAGATGAAGCAGGTTTAACTGTGCCCAGTACCTCAGCAAAGTGAAGTGACTGCATGTTCTGTAGGGTTCGTTCCAGGACAGCCAGCTGATTGGACATGTGAAGTATTTTGTTTCCCAGTTTCTTGTTTTCCATCTCTAGAAAATCCACCCTGAAGATCAAAATAAACATCTCCTCTTTGTCAGTGAACACATATTACCTAAATTACTTTTGCTATTTACTTTGAACATCATGTCTGGACTCATGCAGTGACGTGTTGACCGACTGTGTAAGTTCAATACCTGCATTTGGACAAAGCAGCTGTTAGATTACTGTCTTTCTTGTTGTGCTCTTCCTCGTTCAGCTGTTGTAACAACCTCGTCCTCTCAACAAGTAGTTTCTCATTTTCTGCAGTTATACTTGTGACGAGCTCTTTCTCCTGGTAAAGAAAAAACATTTCAATTACAAAGATAATTTATCAGCCCCAGTTTCATATCATCTCATTTATCTGAAAACAGGCTATACTGAGACTTGTGTCAATACAAAAATTACACATTGCCAGACAGTCTGTGACCATGGTTACTGAATCAATATAACATACTGTACATACAGTAGGAAAAATAAGCTGAGTAAATATGTGTTAATGTGGGTCGGGATAAAAAGTGATGTTGAAAACCATCGAGTGAATTCAAAAACGAGGAGAAATCTTTACATAACAGTAATTATGATACAATTTTATATGTAAAATAAACCAGATACATTTAAAAAAAAAAATATATATATATATATATATAGATACATTGAGAATTGCAGTGATCTGAAGTCTGAAGTCCCTCCTCGAACAATATGGTTTCTTTTGAGTAAAGCAGGACACATCTGCAAATTTACCTTTGCCAATGAATGGGAACACAGAGACAGTTCTCGCTCTATACTCTTTATCTTCTCATCTCGCCACGTGGTTTCATCATCATATTTTTGTTTGGCCCAAAACAGTTTGGCCTTGTGTTTTTCCTTCATCTCATAGTATTTACTGTAAACAGATGGACAAACATAAAACATAAAACATAATCATATTATTCATAATCTAATCTATAATATAAAAAGAAAGTTAGACATTGTTTATTATTCTTATTATATTCTGTTTATTATTATACCATATAGGGACACGCTGTCAAAGTTTTCAGTGACCTCTACAGGATGAAAGTGAAATCATTGGATGAAATTAAAGTAACAGCTTATTAGGTCTAAGACAATATTGTGTTTTGTAGTTTCTGATTAGTTTGAATATTGGAGAGTTTTTCAGCTGGCAGCAACATTACGGGCCTGTTACCTGCGCTCTTTGTCAAGGCATTTAAGGGTCTCACAGATCTCCTTCTTAAGTGTCTCACACTCATCCTGGGTGGACAGCAGATTCCTGTCTGCATTTTGATGATCAGGACACTCCTGCGGTCCACAATACAAACATCAGCAGTGACAGGGATTGATGGTTTCAGTGTTTAGTCTGTACAGTACATTATCCAACTCACTTACATCTTTACATCTTTGTCTTCTCTGGGCTTAAAACATGGTTGGTTAACTGTCTCTCCTCTTTACTACATGCAAATAGTTGCGCTAACACAAGCTAAGTTTTAATATGTAACCAGATGTAGCGCTGATATATTTCTGGTATATTCAAATATACTATACCTACTGTATAAGAAATTACCATATGCAGTTTGTTTTCCTTGCACAGCTGTGACTGTGGCTCTTTATCCTCTGCTGTATAGGAGTCTTCCAGTTGCCAGTGAGTGTTTTCACTATGTCGCATATCTACCTCTTTTTGCCTCCATGGCCTTCACATAGACACACACACAACACCACACACAACAACACACACACACACACACACACACACACACACACACACACCACACACACACACACCCCACCACACACACACACACACACACACACACACACACACACACACACACACATACTGTTAAACCTTCACTTACTGCAACATTAAGAGTTGACATGGACATAGTGTATTTACTGGAGCTGAAAGGTATGGAGGTAGAATATCCTACTTTTGATCCTGAAGATTGCGGTCTTTCTTGCAGATGGTAGCTATGGCGTTATCCAGATCTCCATGGGAATTATCCAGATGCTGTTTAAGGGAATGTATCAGACAGGATATGGAAAAGTTTTAACATAACGTAAAAGGAAACAAGGAGGGTCTTAATCTGCCATTGCAGCCCATTTCTCTTATAAATAAACCAGATTATCAGTTACTTAATTTGCATTTAATGTAATGATCTGAAACATATTACTAATCTTTTAAATATATTGATTCACTCACTTCTGACTCCTCCTCCAAGAGGCTCTTTCTTGTCTGAGTACTGAGTGTATTTTGTAAAGCTCTGCACATCTGATTGCTCTGATTCAACTCAGTTTCCTGGGACTAGAAACACAACAAAAACAACAATCAGGAATGTATTGACCACGACTTCCTTTTCTTGAGTTACATTTATTTATATTAATGTGTTCAACATTATGTTTCGTGGGAATAAGATTCTCTAGAAAGACTGAGTCAGTCATACAGTCCTGTTTGGTGAAAAAATAGTTTTTTTCCCACCATTTCTGACCATTTTTTTAACCATGTAAAAACTAGTTACCGCACTTTTTGATATCAATATAAAATACTTTTCTGCTGATGACAGGTGTAATCTTCCCATATAATGATCAAGGTTTTCCACAACTGGACTTACTTTAGCCAGCTCATTGGCCTGCTGAGCCTGACCCTGCACAGTCTGGAGCTGCTGCTGCTGCTGCTGCAGGGCTGACTCCAACCGCTCCACCTCCTTCTGCAGAGATACAACCTGAGAAATGTAGCACAGATCAATGTAGGTATCTAATGTCTGTCACAGCACAGGGTTCACATTCATAATGCATTTTAGAGGTTTAACTGATGGGAGCTTTTACATTTGATAACAACACAGGCACCAAAACTTCCAAAAGGTGATTATCTGTAATTTGCAAATAATCCATGTCTTTAAAACTGACTGCACCCAAACGGAATAATTTCCATGTTTTCTCATGAATTTTACAAACGTTTTTATGCGCCATAGAAAACAAATACCTCAGCATTATTTAAAGCATCGGATACTGCCACATTCTATATTCCAAAAAACACACTGAAGTCTCACATCAGCCACCTCACTCACAGTGATTTCATTTGTACTGTAATTTTATACTTGTTGCGCTTGTTCTTGTCTCAAAGCAATTTCAAGGTTAGTCTACAATTCCTAGGATATAGAGTATTTTCCCCAGGATTTTCTTTATTGACACATGACAGAGGTTATTGATGACTTAAACGTATATACAGCATATTGCACTAGGAAGTTAAACTATGCAAATTAAAAAGAAGTTTCAGTGACATAAATATTGGAGATAATCAGGTGGACTTTTAGGACTTACTGCAAGGATTTGGAATCATGCCACTTGGAGTATGTTTCATAACTACAAAGACACATTTGATGGTAGCTTTGTCAAACTACCAACTACCAATTTGCTTCAGAGAGAGGTGAAATGAAGCAGTCAGATCATTGTCACTTTGTGTCTCAGTTATCTGCTCATCTTTTCCTGCGTGTATGTACTCACAGTCTGCTCCATATCTAAAAGGCATCCTGTCTGAGCAGCCAGTTTCTCCTTTAAATTTCTACAGGTCGTGTTGCTCTGTGCCATCTCTGCTGCTTGGAACTAAAAAAAAAAGGAACAAGGAGGTACATTTTCAACAGGAACACACACACATGCATCCATCAGATGGGTCATTTTGGAGCATTACATGAACAAGGCATTTGAACTGGTGTCTTGGCAGAAAAGTCAATCATTTAAGTGGCATCTCTGCTGTACAATACATGTTTAGTCAACTCATTGGCTTGGCCACCGTGAACCTGCACAGTCTGCAGCTGCTGCTCCGCCTGCTGATGTTGCTCCTGTAGGGCTGACTCCAACCGCTCCACCTCCTTCTGCAGAGATACAACCTGAGAAAAAACAAACATCGAAACACATATGATCAGATATGACATACTCATGTACTGAAACTGTGTCTCTGACCAGGGCCCATGATAGTTCAGGCAAGTTAAAACCAATAAAAATTGTATCTTGACAGCATACATATATAGAAATAGTTTTTAAATGGAATTTTCAATCAGTACTTGAACACTGTAGACCTTGAATACTGTGCTACTATTCTGAATGACAGCAATTTTATTTTCACATTTAATGAGTTTAAGCAATGAGATTTACTTTAGCCAGCTCTGTGGTCTGGTCGGCCTGAACCTGCACAGTGAGGAGCTGCTGCTGCTGCAAGGCTGACTGCACCTGCTCCATCTCCTCCCGCAGAGATACAACCTGAGACAAAGACACATGATTGTTTTTCGTTTAACTAATTACTCATGTGGTTTAGTAGTGAAAAATGTCCATTACAATTTCCCCTGGCACAAGTTTATGTATTCAAATCCAAAATCCAAAGATGTACAGTTTACTGTTGAAGAAAACATTTACAATATATATTCAACTTTCAGTTGTCACTCCATGGTTAGCTATTCTAGACACAAGGTTGGTTACTTAACCACTGCTACAGGAAAGGCATGTGGTCAAAAGTCTGCTCGCTGTAACTGTCATTTAAGAAGAAGAGTTAATGCTTTATTAACACTATCAGTCCACTGCTTTGTTATTATGACTATTGGGACAGTAAGGTTGCCAGAAATTAGATTTATAGACATTACAAGGGCAACAGCACTAACCATGCACTTCATTCAGGCTTAATTGTAAACTCTAACACACTCTCCCAAAAGTACGATTCATTTGCACTTTTAATATGGACCCATGGTCTGAAATAAGGTCGACTGAAATATCTGCCTCTGTTGACACAAATGAGAGAAAGGATTAATTAATGAGTTTATTTGACCCCTCATATAATTTATCAGCTCAAAGCAATAATGACACTGAAGTGTGTGGTTCCTACCGGTACTACAGCATATTATTGAAACTGAAATTGAAATGATTGAAAGTCAAAAGTCTTTTGTAGAAAACAAATTCTTTAATTCAGTGTGACCTCACCATCATCTTATCTTATTTTATCATATCTTACCGTCTGCTGCAGAGAACTCTTCTCAGCATCCAGGGAGCGTACCCTGCTCCTCAAGGCTCTGATCTCAAGGTCCAGACGATCGTTCAGCTCTTTGGTCTTTCGCAGTTCCACCATTTCTTTAGAGAAAATAGATAATGCAATCATCAGACTATAAATAGCACATGCAGAGGAATGAAATAATCTATTATCATGCATTCTTCTCTATGAAATACTGATTGGTTTTAAGTATACTAACTGAAAACACAAACATTCAGAATTTAAGTGGACAGTCTTTCCTTGCTGAGCTGCAGCAGAGGGACATCAGCCCAAATTTTATAGTAAAGAGAATGAATGAATGTGTATGAGTGCTAGCCATGCAATACACCGGCGACCTGGCAGCATCTAAACAGGATAGTTGAAAAGGCCAGTACCAGTTGGAAGATTCCACATCACCCCTCTCTGAGTGGTACATTCCAGCTCACCAGTGCAACACATGTAGACTTTGTTTTGGTGTTTGGATTTTTTTCTCTGAATTTTGAGCGTTTCTAAGAGACCAGTTGAGTTTTGGTGTGAATGCCTTTGCTTTACTGTTGCGTGTGCGTCCATTGACCAGTGAGTACATTTTGTTTTGTTTTTGTTTTTTTGGAATTTCATGTTCACGTTTGTTCATATGGCTGTGCATTTAGGTTTGTTGCATTGGCTGTTTTTCTATTTCACCATGTTGTAGGCACATTATCTTTTGTGCAAGTGGAAATGTATCATTCATTTTTATAAGTTCAACCTGCTTTGATGAGTAAGTGGTTACTTGTTTCTTATCTGGCATCATAGTGTCTCATAGTTCCACCTTGTGGCAATGTGGCAACGGAAACTGTTCAAGCAAGGTGTTATTTATGTAATAGTTTGTACTATATTATTTTTATGTTGGTTATTTCTCCTCCTTCCAGAAACCACACACACTAAACCATATGCAACCCTGCATGCACAAAAGGGATCTTTTGACAGACCCTGTTATTCAGTTCAGTAATAAAGGCCTCCTCATCTGAACTTCTGGACTACGTGTGATTTAATCAGTCACTTCAGTGGTGGGCTGTGATTTCGGGACCCAAGTACGAGAGAGAGGCCACTGTCAGTCAATCTCTTTATTTTAATAGTGATGCACACAAAATAGATAGATCTGAGCTGTGTGGAGATTGTAACACAGATCTTTTCTCTATTTTTGCACATTATTTTAAAGACCTTAAATGTGAAAAAAAAAAAAAAAGTCTCACCGTATTTCTTCAGGTTTTCTACCTCCTGTTGTGCCGCCTGCAGCTCAGGCTCTGATAATCACAAATGATAGAATAAACACATATGTTTGCACAGTGCACTTCACAAAGTTCCTGGCAGAGTTTCCTCTTCAACTTAGAGCAGCGGAAGTTGGCGGAAACTTCAGTTTTAGTTCAGAAATGATGGTAAAATAACAACATTAGTAATATACAAATATTTATTATTTAGGATCAGACTGAAAGTTTGGCAACCTTGATTTAATGAGCAGCTACTATATTATCACCATGAGGAATCTGTGAGAATGACAGTCCATTTATCAGTAGCTGATTAATATCTCTCACCATAGGTTTTTTG
Organism: Seriola dumerili; assembly: GCF_002260705.1. Lineage (NCBI taxonomy): Eukaryota > Metazoa > Chordata > Actinopteri > Carangiformes > Carangidae > Seriola > Seriola dumerili. Next base: position 262,752 of record NW_019174376.1, on the reverse strand, counting down.
AGTCAAATGTGCAGACTCCAACTCATCAGTCAAACGTCGGATCTCATTGTGAGCCATTGCCAGCCGGCGGGAGCCCTCCTCCAGATCCCGCTCCAGACGGGAACACTTCCTCTCCGCACTATTTGACTGGCCAGTGAAATGCCTGGCCTCAGCCTAAAGAGAAGAGGGAAACAACTCACCACAATTGACCACAATTACAGTGACTGCCAGGCTTTGAAGGGAACCAGTGAATACAAACAAGAATATTCAGAAATACATGCCAGAACAGACAGGAGACCTTGAGAAGTGCAGGGGATCAAGATGCATCTGTGGTGTGTGGTGTCTCGAATTTCTTCTGTCATGCAAAGTTCCCTAGTTTGTGCTGGTAACAGAGCTTAATAACGCTGGAAGAAAAAAAAGGGGGGGTTGCAGTCAATGTGGATGCTGCTGAACAGAAGTTTTGAACAGACAACATGCAAAAAGATCACCACATGCAATTCAGCAGCAACCTAAGTGCAGTTTTTAGTATTTGTTAATATTCAGTGAGATGCAGTAACATTGCTGTAGATAAAAGGACGTACAGGAATAAAAGTATGTTTGCTCTGTGACGCCTTGTGGAGTCCAAAGAGTCTCCTCCATGGACTCTGACCGTGACGTGGTGCCTCCTTGTGGGGATACTGAGGAATAACATTAGATCACAGAATTATACAATAAAACATTTGACCAGGGAGAAAATTGTATGGAAGGTGTGCTCCTATGACAACTGGAAAGCTCTCGTCAAACTAAATACAGAAAATACTGAAAGCTCTGCATATTTAGGTTCTCATAGTATCAAAGCTAGAAATCACCTTATGACCCATGGCTCTCGCTTAAACAACATCTTTCTATCTCTTCTAACTGGTAATTTTCAAATGAATGGATGTTCCTCCTCTAACCTGTAGTGCGTTGCTGTTCATCACTTGTGTCTCTGTCTGCAGCGGGCTCATTGTGTTCCCAGCGCCCATCAGGTTGAAAGGATCCTCACTCGTCTCAAGTAGGGAGGCCCTCTCCACCAAGAGGTATGCCACCTGCTCACTGGGGCTGCTGTGAATCAACTCTGTGAGACCCTGCTGGTACAGCATTTTAGCCACCTCGCTTATCTGGGTGTCTATCACAATAAAGAAGTGAGAGGAAGGAAAAGGATTTATAATGTTTTATATTCACTACTGCTGAAAATTTGGAGTTACAAGGGAGAGGTTTATGTAAATATACCCCACTAATGGCTTCACTTATACAGTATTTTGATTTACACATCTCTGCAGATTGAAGAATAGGACAGGACACTTGGATTACTGCTAAAATGGAGCTGTCTTTTGCTTTATAAAGAAAGTCTTTCAGGGTATGAGACAAAAGCATCTACATTATTTTCTCAAAATACACTATTACTCTATAGACAAATGCTGTACAACAATTTGGAAATGTGCATTGAAATAGTGAAGATGAAGACCCAGAGGTATGAATTTTGCTATGGTGATGTGGTGTACTGGTAAACATTTCCAACCTTGAAGGGATATCAGCTGCCGCAGCTGGTCCTTGAGCTGATCGTTCTCATCTTGTATCTCCTGAGCCAAAACATCTTTTTGCTCTGTAAAGATGCGGATCTGCTCAAAGGACTTCCGCACCTTACAGACAGAGAGACAGAACACCAGCGTCGAATGTCGCCTTTACAGACCCTCTCTTTTGCATATTCTCACACGGCAGTGATAACTTACCTCTGCCATCTCTGCTAAGTGTTGTGAGCGCTGCTTGTCCTGGTCCCTTGTCAGACTGCTTTTTGTGCGCTGAAGGGCACGCCATAGCAAACACAGCTGAGCTTCCTTAGGGGAGTCAGAAGCAAGTCCCTCCTCACTAAACCATGTGGAAATCTGCTCCAGCTCCTCCTGTTGACAGCATTGTTGACATTATTGCATGCTAAGAGAGGGTGATGATACAGGCTCCAAAGTGAAAACACTGCAACACATGGACAAGGTTTTGAGGCAGATATGGATGATCACTGATTCCCAGCAGTGTTTTCATCTTCCATCTAAAATGGTTCTAAAAATTGTCCCAGAATGTGCCCCAAACTCTGAGCTAGAGAGACAACTGACACTTCTCTCAGCTGTGGCTTAAGTTGTTTGCACACTTTGGAGCAGCTGTGTCTTTCTGTGGAAACAGCTGGTATTGCCAGTATGGTTGTGTTGAATTACTTCTTCTATGTGCATCTGCAGAACAAAACATAATAATATCTGACTTTATCTTGTACAGTGCGCACATTTGTCACTATAAACACAAGATCTGCAGTCAGACTTGGTGAAACCCACAGAACTTTATTTTTAATTCTAGTGTATCCCAAAGTTTCTAAAGCAGCCGTACAAAAAAAGAACAAATAAGAAAATTCACTCAGTGTAAACAAGATTTGGAACAAGCTGATTATGGTGTGTGATGCAGGAAACAGTTCATCACTAGTTTTACGGTGTTAGTTTAATGAACTAAAAGTCGCAGGTTTTAGTTTAGTAAAAAGAAAAAGCAAAATGTGTTCAGTACCTCTGGTTGGGCCATTTGTCCTGCGGCGAGAAGCAGCTTTACACCGCGATACACTCACACTTTAGTTTTTATTTTTGTCGTTTTCCGAAAAAGTCCGACTGCCAACTGTCACTGCCATGGAGACAGAACGTAGCCTCCCGTTCCAGGACACACAGCGACGTAACCACGCGAACCGACCGTTGTTTTTTCCCCGTAGTCTAGCGGTTATAACGGTACGTTACTAGGAGGAACGTACTCGAAACGTTCACGTCAAAACCAGCTACAGAGAGTGAAAACATAATGTGGGTTGATGCTGGAGGAAACTACTGTAAAACACCGCTTTCTGTTGCTTGAACAAGTGGCGAAGTTCTGTTAGTTCTTCTTGTGAAGACTCACGGCTTCTGCGCACTGTGACCGTGGTTCTGTTTGTGGGTCCCCGAAGGCGTCTTATGGGACCTTTTAACAGGGTGAATAGTTTGAAGTCACCGGTAAACATCAGTAAAAACGAAACTTTGTGCAGGAACCGGAACCCATTTTACATTTGATAGTTGGCTTAGTGATGGCTGTTAAATGATGTTATATGATGTTATATGATGTTATATTTACATTATAGGCAGCCTGTTTCTACTCAAGTCCTGTAGCTACAAATTTTACTTGAGTATTTACATTTCTATTTTGCACTATTTATACTCCACTACAATAGCATTGTTGTTAACGTTTATATTAAGTGGTATTACTGCGCAACATAAAATAGTTCATATTAGCATCACCTTGATCGACTACAACAGTGAAATGCTGCTCACATTTATGTAACATTCATAGTAATCCATAATATAATTTATAGGTAATAGATAGAGTTGAACAAAGTAGGCTACACAGCGCCATTACTTGAGTCAAAGTGGGCTGGATACACCTGGTCAAATATTACAATACAAGTGAAAGTTGTCCAGTCAAACGTTGACTTGAGTTAATGTAGCCTACAGGAGTAGCTCACTTACCTTTAAAGATACTTAAGTAGGCCTATTCAAAAGTACATTTTTTGTCAACACATTGTTCTATTGTTCCACAGTGCATTTACAGAACCTAATGACTCTGAAACAACCCACTGAATTGATTGACTTTCTTCCTGTGGGATAAAAAGCTTGTAGAATATGCTACAAAACCTATAGAAATGTCCATAAAAACACAATTCAATCAACAAAAGGACAGAAAAGCATGACAGTGATGAAGTTTGGTCATGCTAAACACAGTTCACATTCAAAATGATAGGAATCGTTCTTTTATTTCTAAAATTTCTAAACATGGATGTAAGACAAGGCCATGTGTGCTCTGGTGAAGAATCTTCTGCCTCATCTTTTTCTAATGTAGCCATCGTTAGGCCACTGTGCTGCCAAGTTCAAACTGAGCTGTTCAAAAATGCAGCAAGCACAACATGACTGACAGTGCAGGAGTGTGATTGGTTTTTCTCCTGTGATGAACAAGGTATGGTCTATTACATTTTCAAAAAATAAAATAAAATTCATTAACCAATAGCTCTGCTTCAAAGTAGCTACTTCATAGAAATGTAGTGGAGTCAAAAGTGCAATATTTGTCTTTTAAGTTTAATGGAGTAAAGTCATAAGTCATAAGGTACTTTAAAAATATACTCAAATACAGTACTCAAGTAAATGTACTTTGTTTATGTCCACCCCTGATAATCGATAACAATCACAGTGACCATTTCCTGCATTGAGTACTTTAACTTTTGTTAGACCTACTGTACTTAAAGTAGCCTACATTTTGTTAATAACACTTACTGTACTCTGTGTATATTTACTTGAGTGATATTTTTAATTCTGGACTTTAATTGTAATGGAGTATTTTACAGTGTGGCATTAAGTAAATGATTCAATAAATTCTTCCTCCACTGATTATTGGTTAACTGATTAAATTTTACTCATAATTAGGTATAGGCATCCACTGTTGCTGCAGCTGCTTGTAACTCTGTGTTCATTATACAAATAACAACATAAATTGCTATGAGGTGCAGAGTTTCTACACAATTTAATATTCTTTCTGAGGATTTGATTTTGCATGTTGTGTCTTGGGTGGTCTGAGATTTCCTGCTCATTTACAGTCAAAAGTGTTCAGTAATCAGCCCTTATTTCCTGCCTTTCAATCGCCCCACAGGAAGTCTCCATGATCGTTGTGGTCTCCATGCCAAGCTGCACAGCTGGATGAACAGCATGAGTACATGGGCAACACTGGGACAAAAGTGTGGATTTAATAATAGAAAAATGTACCATTGCCAGCCCACACATCTACCACCGTCAGAGTTATGAAAAATATGCTTCAACTACCTGATTCTTTTTGTTCTTCAGTACGGTCGGAATGATGGATTTAATCATGCACGACCGTACAATATTTTGTTCCACATTTTACAGCAAAATGGCATGTCTGTGGTATAGCTTGTGCTCTGTGTTTATGCAGGTCCAGAGGAATGTTATTTTTGGTGCCGAGCTGGTCCAGACCACAGATTTGAGGGGGAGGGCAGGGAAAGTTGAGAGGAAATGGGTGTTGAGAACTCCTCCTATATCTAACTCCACATTCCTCTCCTATACCGTTCTCTCCAAGTTTTGGAGCTAAAACGTCTGAGAGGGAAGCAAGAGCACAGAGGGAGGATAGCAGCAGAAACGCAATCAAAGACGATCACTGAAGGGTGCAGATTCAAAGACACAAGCTGAAGGGTAAGAACTTCATTAACACATCTTAGTTATGGATTAAACAGAATACATATTCCTGGGGTTTTTTTTTTTTATTACTATCTGACACATTCAGCTTAGTAAATGAGGAACCTCTTGCCCAATGAGATGCAGGTCACACCCAAATGTGATCTAAAGTTAACAGCAGATCCTTTAATGACATTGTTTGGATGTCTATGAAGATGCTTTTCTGTTATTCCAGCATGATACACTTGTAGTTTATGTTGTCATTACTTTTGTCCTGTCTGTGCCAGGTACCTCAAGCTGTTATGTAAACCAGACGTAGTAGTATGTAATCAAACACATGCCTCTCTGAATTGTCCACAATCTAATAGCAACAGTGGTTTCCCTCTATGGGCAGAGCTGGGTGAGAAAGACAAACATGTGCAAGGCGTAGAATACCAGGTCCCAGCAGTCTAGCTGCACAGTGAAGGGTATAAACAAAAGTTAAAAGTTTGAATGTAGCACCCTTATTTGAAAATGGATTAAATGATTTGTGAAATCATGCATCAGTCTCTCTTCCTGGCCACAGGAATAAATGTGTCAGATGCACAGTGTTGGTACTATAGTCATGTTTTAGTAAAAAGTCCTGATGTACTGGTTAGGCCACATAACAACCTCTGTGTTTACTAATTTTAACAGCTGTATCTAGAAGAAGTGAAACCAAACAGCAACAAATCTTGCTTAATAATATGACTTCCCCTTATGTGGTCCCAAAGGTTTTTGGTGAAAAAGCCACACCGATTTGATGGATAGGATTATAACAGTTCTGTTAATTCTCACCAGCTTTGATACTGTACTGACTGTTGTAAAAAACAAAAAAAACCCCAACCTTTTCACAAAAGACTTTCTCTGTATCGATAAATGAGAATAATTCAAGAAAATTGAAAAAACTTTTCATATTCATTGTGTAATGACAGATTATCTTGCTTTAAAGAACCTGAACTCAAAAGACACAATATCTTCATCAGACCGGTGGAAGATAAAGTTTCAGACCACATGCTTGTTTACAAAGGTCACAGGGCGCTGATGTTCTGATGTATTCCCCAGAGACTAGACAGCCTCTGAAGCCAGAGTGAAATCCCCCCACTGTGTGGCATGCTTGTGGCTTGATAAATGAGCAGAGATTGTCAGAGTAGATGTTGAGAAGAATGATGAAAGTGCTCAGAGTTTCCTCGAGAGGCAGACAGAGAGTCCACTGTTTTAGGCCACCGCCTTGAGAAATGTGCTGGCTATTTTGAATGACATGGAAGAAAGGGACGGTCTTTAGCGATGGCAAATGGTGCTTCTTTGACTACAGAGCTTCAGTATGAATCCACCTAAAATGATTTTACAGGATTACTGGTCTTGTACTATAATCTGTAATCATAATAACATCACAAGGTTGTTTGCACACAGGATACTAGAGTCTTACCTCATCTCCAAGCAGTCATGGTCTTCCTCCTCATATCCCTAACTGTGCTACATCTGGTCACCTTGGCCATGCTCCTCATCGCCACTCTGGAGAAGGTGAGATGCACACGTGAACTGGTTTATTAACTCATATTGTTCCTGTTATGCATGTCATTCCTAATTCATGTATGAAGAAAACCAAAGACAAAAACTCTGCATATCAACTAACTGCGGTTTTTGTCATGGAGTCATTTTGAAATCTGATCCATCAGTAATTATAAACGAAATGACTGTGTGTGCCATTTGACCTAATATAGGCACAAATTCAATGTGATAAAAAACTTTCTTTCACTCAATCGCTCTTTCTTTATTTTTTCTTTCTTCCTGCAGTCCTGGTGGATATGGGCTGATACAGAAATCAGAGACCTCTGGTATAACTGCTTCCATGATAATGCCACAAAGACCTGGTTGTGTGCTGCTACCAGTGAAAGCGGTAAATTATCCGAGTGCTTGTCTGAATGTTTACCTACACACTTGCAAGCTGGTTTGTTTATGTGATGGTTATATTTATATTTCTGTGTGACTGGATATTGCAAATTGTGTGGAGTTTTTAGTTTTACTTGTGAGCCAGTGTTGTGCACCTGTTCTCTCAGACTGGCTGCAGTCAGTCCAGGCCCTCATGGTCCTCTCTGTGGTCTTCTCCTCCATCTCCTTCCTGGTTTTTCTGGGCCAGCTATTGACCATGTCAAAGGGAGGACTCTTCTACTTCACAGGCCTCTGCCAGGCATTTGCAGGTGCTTTGAAGTCTTATTCCTTAATCCGCATAAAACTGTTCAAATGAAATCCTGACATTTTATATTACAACCGGCATTTTATATTATCATTCTTCAGAGGACTCATTTCTTGTGATATACTGTATGTACTCATGTTTTGTACATGGAGGAAGTAGCCCAGATTTGGGATATCAATGGCTCAATGGCACTAGATTGTACAGGTATACCTAATGAGGCGAACAGTGTCGTCTATAAACCATGAAAATGTATGAAATAAGATCATTTCGACTAAAACTTTTTTAACATCTTACTCTTGTAGGTTTCACAGACTTTGCGGCCTGCCTCATCTTCACCTTCCACAGAAAGGAGATCCTTAATGACTCCAGAGATCTGAGCAAAGGACACTTTGGCTACTGCTTCATCCTGGCATGGCTATGTGTCCCTCTGCTGCTGGTCAGTGGAGTCCTGTATGTCCACCTGCGCAAAAAGCAGTGAGCCAAAAAAGTAGAAAGGATGAAAATGAAAACCTCTTATAAAGAATGCAACGCTCATTACTCAACTTCAATCATTTCCCAGTTAACAGTAAGCACATATTAGGAAATAAAATGACTGATAATCAAAATACCTCTTTAAACTATACAAATCTATTTTCTGTCTGAGTCAATATCCACCCTGCTGTACTACATCGTATGTGGGACATTTCATTAACATTCAAGAGCAGATCAAGAAAACTCATCAATCATGTTGTAAGATACAAAGCTCTTCTTAATGTGTCACATTTTATTACATTATTACATAAAAATATTAGATAATGAATGCATATCTCGTGGTTGTATGATTGTTATCACGGTAAGAAAATATTGATTTCAAATGACTTGTTTTTGTATTTTGTACATACCTGTGTTTACTTATTAAAAACAGAATTCACTGAATGTTGTATAACCATTTATTGCTTTCACCAAGTAGCAAACATGTCATCTTTACTAAAGAGCATTGCTGTGTTTATAAGGCTAAATGTGCATACGGCCTGTTTGTTTTATATTGAGTACCTTAAGAGTAACACAGTGCAGGTGCAATCCTCTGACTTAACACTAAGGTTGTGAAAGGGTGTGTCACTTTTGTGTCTTAATCTCTCATTGTCGTGTGGCATTCATTATCTACTTTACAGCCTTAAAATATGTCTACACAATTAAATGAGAGGAATGTGATGATCAGCTGATCACTGGGGCACTTCTGTAGTAGCCTATGGCCACCGTTTCTAAAGTTATTTCTACAGAAAACACTGTGGTTGCACCTGACACCTTTTTAGATGTCAGATACGGTGTTGCATGTTACTCTTCTACAAACCTACCTGTCCGGCTGAACCAGTCCAAGAAGAAGACAGTGAGGCAAACAGCAGCCTGTATATAAATATAGGATGCAAGTCAATGTTATTCGCCAAGCACCTCACACTCTTTTAGGAAGTGTATGAAGTGAACCCAGAAAATTAGAGACTGTATTTTTTATTTAAATCCTGCAGCTATGGGAGACAGCAGAGGTACAGTAGGATATAACATCATGATTGTGTGTCTGAGCAGCTCAACAATCTGTCAGCTGCACAGAATCTCTGGAATCTGAGAACAATGTAGGTAACAGGGAGTGGAGAGGTTGAGAGGAATGAGATGACAGGCAGGGGAGGAGACACATCTTCTAACAACTTATGATTAACACTGGAGCCTGAGAGAGATGAGACATACTAACCAGGAGGTGAGTTTCACAATGTGTTTGTTTCTTTATTTATCTTCTTCTTTTTTTTTTAAAGTGTGTTAAAATTGACTTTTTTGAACACAACCTGTTGATTTTTCTCTTATGTCAACAAGAGCTGGGGAACAAGGCTGCTGCAGAACACAAAATGTTTTCAGGACTGAACTTGTGAACGTTGAACATGCTTAAGAAGGAGCGACGTGAAGCAGAAATATCAAGACATCTGATGATTCCTGGGTAGCTGTTGACAACATGGAAATATTGTGACTTTTCTTTTTCTTTTTTTCTTTTTTGCCAGAGGAATGAATGACATTATCGCTTTTGTTAAATTGAAGGGTGACATGAGCCGGCCTGGAATGGTCTCGTTTTCACACAGCTGTTGTCAGTAGTGGGAACCTTAATAGATAGCACTTTTTAGACACACCAGACTGCAGTCATGTCAAACTCTCAGGAGCAGAGCCTTGATGAGAATGCAGTGTTCCTTCCAGTCAATGAGTCCTCCCCAGAGTTCATCTACTGTGAGAAGGAGCGACAAGCGGTGGAGACACTCCTGAATTCAGGACCAGAGGCGTTCTACAGCTCCAGTGGCGCAGAGCACCCCGGCAGCTTCTTGTCTTCTGAAGAGGTCAGCCAGATAACCAGCTGGGCTCAGGACTATCGCTCTAACCAGCTGCAGGTACAGCGGGAGGAGAATGGAGTGGAAGGCAGCTCAGAGATGGAGGACTTCTGTTCCACCTATTTCCCTTGCCACTCAGACACACCAACCCCAGACCTAGACCTTGGCTGGCCTGAAAAAGGCCCCTGGGTTCCAAAGGGAAGCGTAACAGTCCACACCAGTCCCCCAGCTGAAGGAGAACCTCCTGTCAGAGAGATAATACGACGGCACTTACAAAAGGCCAGGAAAGTATGCAAATATGATTAATAAGATTTAATTTTATGGATGAATACAACAAACATTTTCACATGGAAAACGTAGAAGTGAACTACATATGTACAAATTTGAGGAATACATGAGTATTTACATTTTCTGAGACTTTATACGGTCAAACCAGAATTCAGCAGAAAGTTTACTTGTTGCTTCAGTATTTGTTTAATGCTTTAGTTAATACTTACTTTGCATATTAAGATTTTCATGCTAAAAACATTTATGAAATAATAAAATATGAAGCACTGCTTCAGTTTGAACCCTCCAACATTAAAGACAAGTCACGATAAATAATACGATAAAATACACTTTTGAGGTGAATTCTATACTTTAAGAAAAAGCATTTCTTAGAGTGAGTATTTTTACTCTTCAGCATTATAATTTCACTGTAACCTCTTCAGTTTTAGCATCTGATCACTTTTTCCACTGCTGCATCCAAGAGAATTTTCATCTGTGAACAATAAGAAGGGAAAAGAGGGTCTTTTTCTGAGTAATATTTTGTGTACCATACAGGTAATTGCCATTGTGACAGACAGACTGACAGATGGTGCGATAATTGGCGATTTACACTATGCTGCCTCCCATGGTGTCGCTGTCTACATCATCCTGAACCAAAGATCCATTCAGGAGAATTTCACTCTCAACAGGCTCAGGCATCCGGTGAGTGACGAATCAGCACACACCTAGCAGCTATCCTCTTGTTTACTGTATGTTCAACAGATCAACACATTTGCCTATGTAACTGTTGTCTCTTTTAACAAATATCACACCAGAAAGCAAGTGTACATCAGTTTCATTAAAAACTTGACACACTGTAGATGTGCTGTTGAGAGGTATGTAAACTGCAAACATATCTCTTTTCTTTGATATACTTATGCTAGGAATGTACTTTTGGTTGCACATAGCTAAACTGGTTGCTCAGCATTCAGTGTTTTCTGTGTCTCTCAAGCGGAGAAATACCTGCCTTCTGATAAGAATAAAATGAAGATCCTATTTTCATGAATGCTCTACATGAAATTGATGAACACAGCTGAACAGAAGTTAAAATTCTATGTCAGTTTCTATAATTGAGCTACAGACTTATGATCAGCTGATCTAAGACATTCACTTGGTATGGCATGGTGTGCCACTTTGGTCCAGACTGAAACATCTCAACAATTACTGGGTGGATAACCACAAAATTTGGCACAGATATCCTTGGTGCTCAGAGGATGAACTCTAATGACATTCATGATCTCATGATATTTTATCTGGTGCCACCAGCAGGTCAAAATCTTAACTTGTCCTGTGAAATAGTTCAACATCTACTCGATTGATTGCCATGAAATTTGGTACAGACATTGGATGTATCCTCATCACTTTGGTGCTCACCTGACTCTTTGTCTAGCACCATCATCAGGACAAATTTTCAAACAGGTGAATACTTTAGTTCATGACCAAACACCTGAAAACTTTCTGTTTAGCAACATTTGCAAATCTCTACTAATTAGGCTGCTCACTCACCAAACAAAGACAGTGAACATGGTAAACATTATACCTGCTAAACATAAGCATGGGCATGTAAGCATGCCGCCATTAGCATTTAGCTTGAGGCACTGCTGAGCCAAAGTACAGCCGGGCATGGCTGCACAGACCTTGTGTAGGAAGATATTAAATACTAGGTCATTTATTTCATCTATCCATCATGGATAAACACCAAGTTTGAATGAAATTCAGTCTTGAGTTTCAACTTAATCTTGTGATCTGGCAGAACATGCGGGTCCGTGTTCTTGGAGGGAAAACCTTCTGTTCGAGGACGGGAAGAACGGTGGTCGGGGAAATGAAAGACAAGTTCCTTCTAGTGGATTTAGAGACAGTGATTCATGGCAGCTATAGGTAAACAGACATTCCTTTCTACCCTTTTCCTTTTACAGGTGTTTCACACACTTGAGAGTGATCTAACAAACTGTCTTTGTACTCTGCAGCCTCACATGGACGGACGCCCACCTGCACCGGCAGCTGATCACTGTTCTTCGCGGAACAGTTGTTGACTCATTTGATACGGAGTTCAGGATCCTTTTTGCTGCTTCGCTCCCAGTCCCAGACACATGGAGGGTTGCAGGTACCCACGTAGAAGTGACTCATCAGCTGAAAGACTTCTCAGGTCTCCGGTTCCAAAAACAACTCTCTTTGGAGCTTGAGGTTTTCAGCCCCCCGTCTCCACCTGCTGATTCCCTCCTGGACTGGGAAGCCATGGGTGTTGTCCAGAGAGACAACTGTTTCAGTCCTCTTAATCAACATGGGGAAATGCCACTGAAGAATAACATACTGTTTGATAAAAAAGTAGCCATTATGGACACTTTTGCTGACAATGGAAACCAATTTGTGAATAAAAAAAGGTACATGGATCATCTTGATTTAACCAATCTCAGACACCATTAGTGAGGCCTTGAAGTGTCTTTGGATCAAATAGGCTATATTTATTTAAGTGTTGTACGCTGTACAGGAACCTTTTCTTTTTTCTTTGAATGAATTCTTTGAGTAATTGCCCCTTCAAAATTTTAATAATTTGAACTACAGATTGTTTGCAGGACCTCACTGATCTCTTTTTGTATTTTGACAGGGTATATGAAAACACCTCTCCAGTGACAAACCATGTGCCAGATAAATCTACAACCTTCAAGTGAGTCTTGTTGTAGCCAATTTTGACATACTGATTAAGAGTATTGGGAATGTTTGTGGTTTTTTTTCTGCTAATGTTTTTTTTTTACATATCTTTCCCTGGGATGTTGATTATTATCATTATTATCATAGCAAGACACAGCCCTTACCAAAACACCAGACAGCTCCAGAAATAATGAAGAGGTAAGACACAAAAGATGAAGAAAAAACACATTGAATGAGTTACTACGGAAATGGAATATCCAAAATATGTGGTAATGTGTTTTTTTTTTCTTCTGAAGGGTGGAATACATATTAGAAAAGACAATGTCCAGGCAACTCTCCACAGAGAGGAGCACCAATTTTGATGAAAGAACAACATCAAGACTTGACAATAAAACAGCAGAAGCAACATACAATTTGGTCAGTCCTTCTAATACAAAGACAAGAGAGCAATTAAGGAGGGAGTCCATCTTGGAGGAGAAGAGCAGCATGGATAAAACTAGCTCCAAAGTGGAGAACACACCCTCTTCTAGAGTAAGTAACTGGTCTTTGCAGTCAAAACACTTGATTTACCTCTGATACAAAGCTGCTGGGGACATTGAGATGCATTTCTCTCCTCACAGAAACCTATAATCCTGAGGGTGCCACAGTCTGAGAGCTTCAGCTCTGTGAGTGACATCATGAAGAGGATTCAGTCTCAGCAGAGCACATCAAGACCGACCAAGAAAGGATCAAATGCCGCCATGTCAGAAGTTAGCCAGTCCATGATGGACCTGAGCATATACAACACAGATACAAGTGATGACAGAGTCCCAGTGCCAAGGTTTAAAGCCAGTGTAAGTGTGTAGATTAGTTTTAGTTCTCCATGTTTATGCTTGTGACAATATACTATTGGAGGAAAAGACACTTCCAACAAAAAGACGTTTACAGCTTACAGAGATGTTACCTTTTAATTCATTTGAGGAGAAGAAACACTCTAATGATTCTGTAATAATTCTTTACTCAAGTAATAGTAGTGCACCATGATAGAAACAAGTAATCGATAAAAGGTTTTTTGAAAAAATATATTTATTCACTATGAACATTTTTGGTTAAGGCCTTCACAACATGAGTTGTGTGCAGTGTAACTACAGATACATTTCACTTCTTGCATTAACCTGCAAGAAGTAATTAAATGTTTTAGGTGCTCTAAACGCTCAGATAAATTGCCATTAACTCAAAATTGTACAGTAGTTAATTAATGTACTGTCAATCTCTGTTTCCTTGACAGTGCTTTGACCCGGGTCAGATGACGCCTGCTGTTGCTCTGATGAAGAATAGGAACAATGAACAATCTTTATTCAACAGAACTCCAAAAAACCTTCTGCCCCAAGACAGGCCCCGCAGTTCCAGTTATGGTCTCAGGTTGGACTGGAGGAGGTCGCTGACAGAGAGAGAAGGGGAACAATAATGAAGAGCGAGGACAAAAATACATGAGCAGGATCTTCTGTAACAACATGGCAGCTGCCAGCAGTGGACCTTTGCAGTGTTAATTACCCCAAATAATCCAAAAACAGACAGTGACTCTGATAATAAAACCATTGTTAATATGCAGGATGTATAAGTTTTATCTCTTGGTGCAATGTCCCACTGAATCTGATGACTAGATCTTTCACTGAATGCTGTATATAGTGCTTTACTTTATGTTTAAATAAATAAAATCTATGCTGCTAATAGTGTACAGCTGTTTTAACCACTGAACAGTACTCACAAAGTCAGTTGCATATGTGCTACCAAGAAGAAATTTACTGACTTTTTAAATGTATCTTTGAACTGATCTGCAGGGTTTGGGTGAGTGCCTGGACTCACAACTTCAGTATTTTAATTCAAAAATGCTGAGAGACAAACTTTAGGCTGGGGAAGTAGAAATAAGGAAATGTAGTATTAAAAGACTGGTGGAGACAGGGGACAAACAGTGAGAGGTTGGGGAAGATATTTATTTTGGTGACTTTTGGAAACAGGAACCTTATGAATATTAACAATCTTCATCTCCCTGCACATTTCACAAACAGATCAGATACATGGGTCCTAACTTAAAACTGTTTTTGTTTTTTTTCATCCACACCAGTGTTGGTACCATGGGTAACAATATCAGTTGGCTTGTCAGTCCACCACTTTGGTCCAGACTGAAATATATCAAGAACTATTGGATGCAATGACATGAAATTTTAATTAGACATTCAAGGCCCCCCAGATGATGACGCCTAATGACTATGTTGAGCCTGTGGCCCTCCTTTTGGCGCCACCAGCAAGTCAAAGTTTTCACTTCTACTGGACAGATTGGCACTAAAATTTTGTACAGAAAACATATCTGACTTATGTTATCTCTCTGACTTTCGCTCTTGTGCCACCATGAGGTTGACATTTGTGGCTTTAAATGAAACATCTTAACAGCTGTTGGATGGATGAGAATTTAAATATTCAAGTCTCCCTCCCTCAGAATAAATTGTAATCATTATGGTGATCCCCTCACTTTTCATCTAGTAAGGTCAAAATTCTAATTTGCCCCTTTGTTTATGACGAAGAAGCAAAACTAATGATATCCCCATCAGCCTCCGCTATACTGTTTGTTAGCAAATGCCTGCACTAAGACAGTGAAGATGATGTAAACATTATATCTGCTTAACATCTGCTTGAATGCAAACTCTTGTTATAACGTTTTCAACAGTGTACATAGAGTTATACATAGAAGGATTTTCCCTCTCCTTGCTAATTAATTGTTACCTATTTGTCATTTGCTTGATTTTACCTGTGCAAATAAACTTAACTCAAACATTTCTGTATGAGGGTATGAAGTTCTGCTGTTACACACTCCAGTGCGCTAGGTGGCGGTGTGCACCTTTCACTTAGTTTTTTCGACCCCCATCAGAACTGAATAAGAAGAAGAAACCACGGAAACACATGGTCACTAGTTTTAGAAATGTGTTAATTTGAACCTAACTAGATATTTGCAGTTTTGTTTTGTTATAATCACCAAACAGAAGCACCGGCGTTGAAACGTGTTGTTTAGTTATCACTGTAACTTCCTGTTTGTTTGCTAACGCGTAACAGGCTAGTGCAATTCATTTCCACCATGGTTCGAGCAAAAAGGTGAGTTTGGCTAAAGTTAGCTTCTGCACTTTTACCTGTTTTCAACCGGCTGTTAATGTTAAGGTTAAATGTAGCTTGTCTAAGAGTTGAGGGGTAACCTCTAGCTATTTGAGCTCTCAGACGTTCATAGCCCGGGTCCTATATCGCTGTTTATGGGTTCTACAATAAGCAGAGAAGATCTGGGAGAAACAAAGCTGGAGTTCATTGATACAAGCATCCCCTGAAGGAGATTTTAACACGTCTGTCTCCTGTCCTTTACTGCTCAGGGGTAAACAGCCACAGAGACCTAAAAAGACAGAGCGATATGATGAAGATGATCCTGAAGCTTACAAGAACATGCCTGTCCCTGATAAGGTAAGAGGACTCAGAGGATTTCTGCCACTGCTGGCTCAGGGTATCTGCAGGTCTTAAAACGTCTGACAGTGATTTTAGTTTCCTTTTTTTAAAAAAAACAAAAAAACAAACAAAAAAACTAGCCTGTAATTTATGGACCTTAAATAATTTCTGCTTCTTATCCAGGTTGAATTTAATGATTATTTAATGACATTAGTAGGAATTCTTCTAAACAGCAGTAAAGTAGTGTCAAAATGTGTTATGAATGTCAAAACATCAGTGATCATGATACATGTATTAACATTGTATGGTATTAAAAGGTCTTACAAAGTTTTAAGTTTAACTTGGTGAACTCTGCAAATAATACCTGAACTACTGTGGTTTATAACACTGATAAAAGCCAATTACAATCTTGATTATACATACAATATAGTTCCAGTTGTACAGAGTTAAAGGCTCACAACAAAAATGTGTTAAAAATATGTCACAGAGTCGAAGGTTTTGTGTCATTACTACAGTGTTGCACACCAGAGGAGTTTCAACATACAACAACTGAGCCTTTTTTCAAATGGGCTCAGATGTGTAGTGGCCCATAAAGAGAGAAATACGTTGTTATTATACACCCAACAGATGTGTTGTGTTAATTTTCGCCCACAGAAAACCTTTAACATTAGTGCATACATGGCACATAAAAACAACTGTGACTCAACCTAGAGTCAATATTTTTCCACAAGTAGTGCTCTCTTTGATGTTTTTCATAAGCATTTTTGAATCAGTGCTTACATAGCAATAATGTGACAGCAGGTGCTTGTATTAAATTTAAATGAAAGGTGAATAGTGGTGTGGTCTCCAAACCAAAAATAGAAAAACAATTGTAATATGGACATGAAGCATGGTCAAAAATAACATTCAGAAAATTGTACAATTTTTCCATATTACTGTTACTCTCTTTCTGATAATCACACTGCCTGACAGTATCTAATGTCACATTGTGATATTACACATTATAGAATGATTTGATCGTCTCAGCTTCAGTATGGTGGTCGTTATTGTCAACAGTGCCAACAGTCAGCTTTGAGCCTGTCTTCTCTCTTCCTTTCAGAAATCGTCACAGTACACAAAGGACAAAATCGATGAGTTTCACGACGAGAAGATTGCAGTGAGTTTGGCTCATTAGCAGTTCTGTGCCGACTGTATGGTGCTGTTTAAATGTTCTCACGTTTCTCTTTTGCTCTCCTTGCTGTAGAAACTTCTCGCCCGTGGCGTTCAAATGGAGAGTGATTCGGAGGAAGTGGACGATGAGGTGATGCACTTTTTAAATTTTTCAGTTGTTTTGATTTACCTTCAGAAAATTGACTTTGACTGGGAGCAAATTCAAGTTCATTTGAATTTCACAGGAGGAGGTGATGGCCCTGGACGATTCTGAGTCGGAGGAGGAAGGGGAGGAGGAAGAGGGTTCAGACATGGAGAGTGATCTAGAGGGGAAAAAAGATGAAGGTAAACGCAAAATCATCCATTTATATGTCCAGGATTTGGTTTACTATTTGATGGAACTAGCCCTATTTAACTGTAACGATGTTGTTTTTCCCAGATCTTCCTAATGAAATGGCATGGGGCAAGAAGAAGAAGATGTTCTACGACTCTGATTATGTGACCACCAGTAGGCATCTTTTATCGCCATCAAATTATTGAGGCAATTCATGATCCTTTTGTCATCTGTATGGTGGCTGATGTTTGCTTATGCAACATCGTGTCATTACAGAAGGGAAATCGCATGAAGAGTTGGAAGCTGAGGAACAAGAGGAAGAAGAAGAGGCTAAAAATATCCAAAAACGTTTGGCTGCAAATCTGAGCGAGGAAGATTATGATTTAAATTTTTTTCAGGTATTTTTTTTATTTCCTTATTCTTATTTCTCATGTACATCTGCAGTGAATTCCATGTATGATTATGATGACATGTTTTTGTTTCGTTTGTTTGTTTGTTTGTTTGTTGTTTTTTTGATATCCAGGAATTTGCTGTTGAGGAGAAGGCTGAAAAGAAAACTATAGAAAAAGATGAAAGGATTGTGAAAGACCTGAAGCAGATGTCTCAGAAGGAAAAAATGAAACTTCTGAAGAAAGAATCACCAGAGCTGCTTGAACTTATTCAGGACTTCAAAGCAAAGGTGAAACACATATGCAACCAAATTATCAATCACGTGAAACAAGATGTCGTGAACCGAAAGATACTTGCTTAGCCACAAAAGACCAATGTAATTGATGTGAATTATTTTGGTGTCTGCTTCATGTGTGCAGCTTTCTGAACTGAAGGATGAGCTGCAGCCCCTCATGCAGATGGTCAAGGATGGAAAGATCCCACCAGGAAAGGTGGGTGCATTTAGCTTAATTTCTAAATGTGATTTTTTTTTTTTTTTTTTTTTTTTAAAAGATTTACAGAAGTGCCTAAAGAATATCCTCTTATTGTTATTGAACAGACAACCAAAGGAGAGTCCTTTTTACTTCTATGATTGATTTATTCTCTCTTGCTCACTGGAGTAAAAGGGCAAAGCAGACAATTTTCCCTCTGCTACTTCAGAGATCGTTTGTTTTAAGGCATTTCGGGAAATTTACTGTTCAGTTACTGCATTTACCAAGTCTGTACTGAATTTATATGGACTCTTCAGGCTGCATGCCTGTGAGACAGCATCAGCAACTCACCAGGATTGCACTGTATGACAAACCACCTACAGCCAGTTTACAAGTAAAGATAATTACATCATTTCTATATGGTACATCATATTTTTTGTTCCTTTCTCAAGTGGCAAACAGTGTAGAGCCTTAAAAAAAAAAAAGTAGATAGAAATATTTCCATCACTTAACCTGGGGCTGTATGAGCCACAACAACAGTGAGGTGTTACTCTTTTCTTTTTTCTTTTTTTTCCCCCCTCTGGAATTTTATGGCTGTTATATTTATTGATGATACATTAGAGTACATAAAGGAGAAATGTGGTGTTTGGTGCTGTGCTGGAGGCTTGAGGTGTAAATGTTTTTTGGGAGCACTAAGAAATATATTTTAGTTGTATAGCTATGGCATAAAATGTGTGAATTTGAGTAACTTTGTTCCTGTTTTCCAAAGGGTGCTGACTACCTCAAGACAAAACAGCAACTTTACCTCAAGTAAGTTGTACTTAAATTTTAACTGAAAATTGCGAATTCATGTCATTCTCCTTAATACTGACTAATCTTTGTTCCCTACTGCAGTTACTGCACAAACATCAGTTTCTACTTGGTGCTTAAAGCGAAACGAATCCCGGCTCATAACCACCCCGTGATTGAAAGACTACTCACCTACAGAAATGTGAGTCCACAAGTTGACAAACAGTGTTAGCAAATGTATTTTCACCCTATGTGTCCAGCAGTCAAGAAAACTGCATGTAAACGCTTTTTGGTTTGGACAGTGGTAGCAATAATTATTTGGCTGGGACATTACAGTACCAGTATCATGGGACACAAAGGACCGTGAAATATCTCCTTCATGCACATATCCTCATTAGTTACAACCGTCTGTCTTTTTATTTTCTGCCTTCAGCTCATCAATGAACTGGAAGCAGTGGATGCTCGGCTTGCACCAGAGTTTCGTGAGCTGCTGGCTGGTGAGGAAAAAGATACGACCACCGGCAGGCCAGCAGAGAGCAAGAAGACCAGGGTCTCCAGTAAGAAGGAAAAGGTGAGTCTTCTCAATGAGATGTTTTGGCGTTCCTACCTTCATAGACCTGAAGGACATGCAGAGTTTGAATCGGTTTCCGATGTTTAATATGGAACATGAATGCTAATGTTGGCTGCAGGATTCTGGAGAAAGTATGCCTGAGGTCGAGGAGGACTCAGACTCTGACCTGGACGAGGAAGCGGCCCTGCGTTTCTATAACGATGTGGAGGAGCGGTTGAAATTGAAGCGAAAGGGCAATGATCCAGAAGCTGCAGAGTAAGTATGGCTTGAGTTTGTAAATAACAGTCGGGTCCAAATTGACTGGGGGTCTGATTAATGGTGAATTTGTTGCAGGATGGCGTTGCATGACGATGAGGCGGAAGAGCTGGATCCAGATGCAAAGAGAAGAATCACTTACCAGGTACTGAGTTACACCCGCTCACACACTTAAATATCAGTATTTTCCATTGACGATTCTCAGCCAGAACTTAAAAAGCTGTTCAATATTAATGATTAATAGAGGTGAATCCTCCCAGTGGTCAGTCCAAGATATACTACTACTCCAAATCTTTAAGAGGGTAAAATGTATTCTTTGTTTTTTGATGACATGAGGGCGCCACCTGCTAGAGGGTCTAAGTAGTATGTGACAATATACTCAGCTATGGAGTAGTAGAATGTCAAAATAGTGGTTTCAAACAAAGAGCAGTTAATGTCTGCAATGTACTTAGAAGTTACAAGTTTATCAGATAAATATAAACCGTGTTCCCCTCACTGCTGCTGATGTGTCTTTGAGTAGTCCATTACTCACTGGGTTTTTCTACAGTTCAATGTCTGGTATTCACTTCATGCATTCCATGTCAGACTTTGTCACCTCTGAACATTTATTTTAATAATGTGTCTCTACCAATTCCACAGATGGCCAAGAACAAGGGGCTCACACCAAAGAGGAAGAAAATTGACCGTAATCCCAGAGTCAAGAACAAAGAGAAGTTCAGACGGGCCAAAATCCGCAGAAAGGGACAGGTTTGTATTCCACACATTCACTTTTGAAGTGCATCATAAGGCTGCTGGTCTGCAGTCTCATCACTTTGAATTGAAAAGTATATCTTGATATGTCAAACACATTCCCAAGAACAATATTGAGACTTCTGTTTGTATTCACCAGGTCCGTGAGGTTCGTCGGGAGGAGACGAGATACAGCGGGGAGCTGTCCGGTATTCGCGCCGGTGTCAAGAAGAGCATCAAACTTAAGTAACCAAGAGAGAATCCAAATAATGCTGCGTGTTGCCATGGGATTGAAAAAATACCAATGGACTATACTAGTAAATGTTTATTATAGGTGATTTATTGTAGTAAATCATACCACTGAATTATTCAGCTGTCAATCTCTGTTGTAGAAAAGACATCAAAATGTCCTGGATTATTGTGCAGTGTGAATAAACATTTTATAAACTTTCAATGCTCCTTTACAGAGACAGCATTATAACCTTAGAGCACATTTTAGGACCGGTAAAAAGGACAAGGGAAGGCATGGCGAGTTTATAGTTACACTTATTACTAAGGTTGTGCAACTGGACAACATGCTGAACATACAGTAACTTTGTCAGTAGAACAGGCAAGTATGAATTTAAGCCAAACTTAAGCTCAAGATCAGGGAAGAGTACAGACAACGTAAAGCTGTGTCACGGACTCAGATGTGCGTGTGGTGACTGTCAACCCGCTTGTTGAGTTATGAACTTGTTGTGTGCTGATGTCAGGTTGCTCACTATCCTCTCCTCTATCTCCACCTCATTCTTTACATCCTCCTCTGTGAGGATCAGCTCAGCCTGAGTTAAAGGGGTCACAACCACCACATAACCCCGTCTAGAGTCCAGTACATTGGCCACCACCACCTGGTGCCTGTAGGTGTCAAGAGCCCGTCGAGCCTTGTCCAGCAGGATGTTTGCATCAGTCTCCAGTTTAAAAGATATGACAAATGCCTGGGGTGCCCAGTCCTTCACCAGTGGAGACAGTATCTTTGGGACCATGTTCAAGCTGAGCTGAAAGAGAGAAAAATGTACAGTCTCATTATTAACAAGAGTCTACAGCCATGCTAGCAGCTATTTGATCTAAATGCTAACATGCTGATGCTAAGCTGGTGTGTTTACCATGATTACTATCGTAGTTTTTCGTTACTATGCTAACATTTGCCACAGCTGATGCTGATGGGCATGTTAGTTTTGCAGGTATTCAATCATAAACAAAAGTGTTCAATAAAAAACAGGACCTGATAATGATGTTAGATCTAAAGTTTAGGAATGTCCAAAGTGATAATTTTTTTTTTTTTTTTTTACAAAATCAACATAAAATCTTGCGTGTACAGCAGCATTCCCACTCACTTGAAGAGGACCATTGGAAGATTGGATTTTGTGTTCAGGCATCTCAGATGCTGGGATATAGAAATCGGACACAGCTGCAGCCAGGTAAAACATGGCCTTGGATCCTAAGTGCAGAATAAACATTTGAGGACAAGCTATAAATAATATGCTAGATAAGAGCCATAACTTAAACCTGTAAATTGTTGTTATACTGTACCTATTGTACTGAGTGCCTGTGCTGCTGCTTTGAGAAGATGCAGATACTCTGACAGTGTGCTGAACTCAATGGGCAGGAGAAGTCTGCTGTCTCTCACTTCCTGGTATCTCTTCAGCACTTTGGTGATGTTCGGAAGCACCTGCTGGTTAACCACAACTTCACCAGAGGTATCAGATGCATCCTCTCCACATCTAAACTGCAAAGCATCCAGCACGTTGATGGTTGAGAACGTACGAGTGTAAGGGTAGAGGGAGCGATGCCTGTGCAGGAAGATGACGGCGTAGCCAGAGTCTAAGAAATACTCTGCTGAGGAGGCTCCTCGTCTGCCACTGCTGAAGTTGTCAAGGAAGCGAACAGTGCGTGACTCCAGGGGAACTTTAGTGCCTCCTGATGTAATGAGAACCACCCTGCGACCCGCTGCCGCATGATGTGCGGCAAAAGCAGACATCTTCTCTTTTACCTCCTCGACATGGGAGGGAACAGCAAATTCTTCAGCTAACTTTCCATCAATGGAAGATATTCTGGGTTCAGCCATTACCTGAGGAGAGACAGATGGGGGGCATTGTCAGGAGAAAGGACTCATGCAGCAGAGTAGTGATGGACACTGACAATCAGAATGTCTGACCTGTGGGTAAAGGGGAACATCATAGAATTTGTATCTCATTAGTTTGGCCTGCCTGTTCAACCAGTTGTATAATGTCTTATGGGCCTGGAGTCTGGTGATATAATGCGAAGTCGGAAATCCAGTGTTTTGAACCATGAAACCTTTAAGGCACTGAAAATCTGAATATCCCTGTCTCTACAGTTTGACCAGCAACTCCCACAAGTTCACAGCAGTGCAGTACTAAATTGTATATATGTCGGCTAATGTAACAAGAAATGGAGTAGAAATGCCAAAAGTAAAAAAAAACAGTGACGCCATTATGTAGTTTGTCCACTAGAGAGCACTACCAAGTTTATTTTTCAACTATATTTTTTACTGCGTATATGTTTTAGTCAAAATCCTTTAAAAAGAAATTTATGAGGAGCCCTTCTCAAAACTATGTGCATGTATTATGAGTTTGTATTAAAAAAATTATTTCTGCCAAATTCTGTCAGCCTCAACAGTCCGATAATAATAACTGTTTAAAAACTGTAATCTTACAATATATTGGTATACCTTACAACACATAAAACAGCTCTGCAATGAACCCTGCCTTCATGGAGGTAATGATATTAAAGTCCTCCTCCACTCAAAAATATGTTTTGAATATTTGACCTTCACTGTGTAAAAAAGAGGTTTTAATGTTTCCTGTTTGTCTGTGCTTATCTAAAATCTGAGTTAACATGTAACTGAGAGCATCCATAGACTGTATAAAAAGGTAATGTCTTGTCTAGATTGGAACCAGTCATGGTCCAGTGTGATGTTGAAACTTGAAGCCTGCGTTGGACATACATTGAGAGTGGTCTTTCAGTGATGTAGAAGACATCTTCCAGCAGTTAAACTTTTGAAATGAAGAGTATGTGCTTCTTCTTGGATTGTGGATTTTTCAGTGAGGGAGGAGGCATAGATGTAATTTCAAGGTTAACTGGCTAACCAGGTAACTGAACTTTTTTTGAAATGTAAAAACATCATGAGACAAATTATTACTCAAAGCAGAGCATTTCCGTATATCTTCGAACATGTCTGGAGGGGATCTTTACATTTTTGTTGAAACTATTTTATAGAGGTCTTGAGTCAACATCATGATGACTGTAGGAGCTGTGTTTTATGAGGGGATTGAAGTGCATTGCGTTTCACAGAGATATTCAGTATAACAACACAATTCAACAGCAGCACCATTAACTATAAAATGTTCAATCAATACTGTAAAGCACTTTAAACAAAAACCTGATGTACACACACACTTTAAAAATCACAGTTACTAGACTTTACAGTATCTTACTAATCCTTAAAACAACGTCGTGTTAATTTTCCGTTCTTTAAATTGTGCACAAACCTTAAAGTGAGTGTATCAATTTCACAGGTGAACCTTGACCTTCACGTTTGGGAACAAAGAAGTTGGCAACTGACAACGGCAAAAACAGACTCTTCATACAAATTCGTCAAAGACAAAATAAGGTGGAATCGTTCAGATTTTATCTGAAATGGTTAGTTAACATGACAGGTGAGGAGAATGCAGCACAGGTTAGTCCTCTCTTGTGCAAAAAATCATACCACGTAACGTCAGCTGCTGTTGTGCTGCTGTCTGAAATATAATTTGCGACTGTGATAATACCCTGAATGAACTCTAAACCGTCACTTGTTTTGTTACGATACCTAAATATAAAGTGCAAAATGCCCTACTTTATATTCCGAGGTTGATCTCAGGCGGTTTCACAAACAACTTCTGCACTTCCTGGAGCCAATGAGCTGGATTCTTTGGTCTTTATAAACACAGGAGAAAACCGTCAGCGCCCCCCGTGGCCGTAAACAGTACTGTCGTTAACACATGTGAGGGTGTGAGTCAGGTTGAAGCAGCGGTGCGTCAGTTTCTTATGAGGTGTCAGACTTTATGAAACTTCAGCATCACCACAAAGACCCAGAGGACAAGGGGAATTTCTCTCAAAGGGGATCTTTTGGTCTGGACTGTCCCACTGACTCAGTAAATGGCACGACAGAGAAACGACTTGCTGATCTTGACTTTTCTAACTCTTCTACTTTTTGTGAATTGTTTTAAAAACGTTTGAATGGTATAAATTGAAAGCCCACTTGGCCGATTGGACCCGGGTACACGATTGGACGTCTAATTGCTGGTGAGTTTTTTTTTTGTTTTTGTTTTTTTTTAAAACACTTTCTTAAGGGAGAAATTCCATTTATTTGAACCTCCGGTGTATCGAGATTCATATCTAAAATTGGAAGAAAAAAAATTCAAAAGGCTACGACATGAATAGCTGAAATATGTAGTCTGTCTGTCTTTTCTATTTTTCTGAAACGCCATACAAAGTAAGAAATAACCCATTCAGAATAATTAGATTTATATATATATATATATAATTTATATAATTACAGGCCTTGTTGGTCGTCAAATTTCGTTTTGCATTCACAAAGATTCACTTGGACATCCAAATTAATATGCTAAAAACACATTTTTCACAAAATTGACAGAGTGGTTCTTTCATGATGTGGTAGAAGACATCTTTCCAGCAGTTAAACTTTGAAATGGAAGAGTATGTGCTTCTTCTTGGATTGTGGATTTTTCAGTTGAGGAGGAGGCATAGATGTAATTTCAAGGTTAACTGGCTAACCAGGTAACTGAACTTTTTTTGAAAGTAAAAACATCATGAGACAAATTATTACTCAAAGCAGAGCATTTCCGTATATCTTCGAACATTTGGCAGGGATCTTTACATTTTTGTTGAACTATTTTATAGAGGTCTTGAGTCAACATCATTGATGACTGTAGGAGCTGTTTTTTATGAGGGGATTGAAGTGCATTGCGTTTCACAGAGATATTCAGTATAACAACACAATTCAACAGCAGCACCATTTAACTATAAAATGTTCAATCAATACTGTAAAGCACTTTAAACAAAAACCTGATGTACACACACACTTTAAAAATCACAGTTACTAGACTTTACAGTATCTTACTAATCCTTAAAACACGTCGTGTTAATTTTCCGTTCTTTAAATTGTCACAAACCTTAAAGTGAGTGTATCAATTTCACAGGTGAACCTTGACCTTCACGTTTGGGAACAAAGAAGTTGGCAACTGACAACGGCAAAAAACAGATCTTCATACAAATTCGTCAAAGACAAAATAAGGTGTGAATCGTTCAGATTTTATCTGAAATGGTTAGTTAACATGACAGGTGAGGAGAATGCAGCACAGGTTGTTCCTCTCTTGTGCAAAAAATCATACCACGTAACGTTCAGCTGCTGTTGTGCTGCTGTCGTGAAATATAATTTGCGACTGTGATAATACCCTGAATGAACTCTAAACCGTCACTTGTTTTGTTACGATACCTCAATATAAAGTGCAAAATGCCCTACTTTATATTCCGAGGTTGATCTCAGGCGGTTTCACAAACAACTTCTGCACTTCCTGGAGCCAATGAGCTGGATTCTTTGGTCTTTATAAACACAGGAGAAAACCGTCAGCGCCCCCCGTGGCCGTAAACAGTACTGTCGTTAACACATGTGAGGGTGTGAGTCAGGTTGAAGCAGCGGTGCGTCAGTTTCTTATGAGGTGCAGACTTTATGAAACTTCAGCATCACCACAAAGACCCAGAGGACAAGGGGAATTTCTCTCAAAGGGGATCTTTTGGTCTGGACTGTCCCACTGACTCAGTAAATGGCACGACAGGAGAAAACGACTTGCTGATCTTGACTTTTCTAACTTTCTACTTTTTGTGAATTGTTTTAAAAACGTTTGAATGGTATAAATTGAAAGCCCACTTGGCCGATTGGACCGGGTACACGATTGGACCGTCTAATTGCTGGTGAGTTTTTTTTTGTTTTTGTTTTTTTAAAACACTTTTTAAGGGAGAAATTCCATTTATTTG
>NW_019174376.1:205959-235742 GCF_002260705.1 Seriola dumerili | reverse complement strand
ATTTGAACCTCCGGTGTATCGAGATTCATATCTAAAATTGGAAGAAAAAAAATTCAAAAGGCTACGACATGAATAGCTGAAATATGTAGTCTGTCTGTCTTTTCTATTTTTCTGAAACGCCATACAAAGTAAGAAATAACCCATTCAGAATAATTAGATTTATATATATATATATAATTTATATAATTACAGGCCTTGTTGGTCGTCAAATTTCGTTTTGCATTCACAAAGATTCACTTGGACATCCAAATTAATATGCTAAAAACACATTTTTCACAAAATTGACATCTTGCTGTTGGTTGATGGAAAAAAATGCTTTGCTGTATGTAATTTTTTTTATATAGTATAAAGGCATCAATAGGCCACATTAGGTTTTAAAACCCTGTAAGCAAGGTTTATGGAAAATGATGTTGTATAAATAGCTTTTTGACAGATTTCATAAACTTTTACCTGATAATCGTATAGGCAGGGTTGGTCATTATCGCTGTAAATGTTTTGATTGAAAGTGATAATTTTAGTCCTCACTGTCAGGGTGTATATTAACGGCAGTTCCCATTAACAACCCACAAGAGGCGCTGCTGTACTGCTCAACAGACGATCACAACTCTTGGAGCTACTTTTTCTGATACATGTGATGATCGTGTAGTTTAATCTGATCAGTTTCCGAACATCATGTTAATGAGTATACTCAACGAGTTAAATAGATAAACGGAGATCTGTGTGCCAGTTCAAGAATCAGTCAGTTTGCAACTGATTGGAAAGGTTCATAAAATCCAAAAGTCAGAGGAAAAGTCAGAACTAGATTATCAAAAGTATATAAAAGATGTGTAGGCATTTCATATGGAACTTTTTTTTTTTTATCTCCAGGCCCACTGTTTCCACTAGAGACTGCTGACATTTTCCTGATTGTCTATATTATAGGCCTACACACTGAAGCTTGTGCCCTCTGAGTGGAGAGAAAGGACCTTCAGTTGTTAGTAAAACCATACCACAACAATAACGTATCTCAACACTTTAGCATAAGAATTCATAGGTAAACCCTCCCTGACAGTAATTTTTAATGCTTCTATCATATATGATAATGTAGGCATAATACTAATAATAAAACTTAATAAAGGTAGTATAACTCAGACCATATAAAAACCTACAGTTATACAGGAGGAAAGAAAAGAAAATCAAGACAAGGTCAACATGAACACAATATACTACTGAGAGCATGGAGGTCATATCCTTGTGTTGTAAATTTGAACTAGTGGTTTCACTAATGGTTTAATATCCTAAATCATTAACTAATTCTGGATCAGTTATTGTCCATTACTGAGAACCTCATGTACGTGTTTATCCACAAGCAGGGCACTTACCTCTTTTATTCAAAAACCAGCAGACCAACATCTATTCATTAATAAACTTATTAACATGTAAAATTGCAGACATAAAGACTTATAAGAAAGTTTGAAACCCACAGGTATTTATTATTATTATTATTATTATTATTATTATATACAGCCAGGGCTGATTAACCTGCTGAGGGAACCTGTGGCAAAAATTTGCCCCTGGTAGCCCCCACTATACATTTAATACATTTAAGATGATTTCCATAACCGCCCAGAGAACAACAAGCACTATAGAGCTGAAATGATTGGTCAATTAATCAGTTAGGTGGTCCACACATAATTAATTGGTGATTTTGATGATTGATTAATTGAATTAATTAGTTGAATTGTTTGTTTTTTTTAATATATAAGTATCAAGTATATAAAAGTACAGTTGAAATAATTGGTCGATTGACAGAAAATTAAATGGCAAAAATGCCAAATATTTACAGCTTCTCAAATGTGAGGATTTGCCACTTTATTTATTTATTTCATTTTACTAATTTTAAGCTATTTTAATCATTTTGACACTTGAAATGTTGTTTTGGACAAAACAAGCACTGCCAATGTGTCACTAACATTTCTCACAATTTTCAGAAGTTTTACAAAAAAAACAATCAGTAAGGAACCTACAAAAGAGCAGATTAATCTGTTATGAAAATAATCATTAGTTGCAGTTCTATTCAAAATAGTTATTAAAGGAATTACGTCAACCAACAAAAAGAAACGGTAAAATCCTGCTTTGACAGTAATCCATAGTAATTAATATAGAATAATCAAATCATATGTAAGGGTTTAAGTCACTGAGGCCAAGTATATTTTCCTGATTATTCCTGCACACTTTTACTTGGGCCTAAGTAACATTTTATTGTAGGACTTATACTACGGTATAGTTTTACACAGTGATATCAGTTCTCTTACTTAAGCAAAGGATCTGAATATTTCCTCCACTATTGCAAATACTTAATGAAAGGTGAGTTATCAGACAGTGGTACCCACGTGGAAAATCCTCCACTTTTTTCTGTCTTTATTCTGCGATGCTGACTTATTTTACTGTCTTTTAAATTCTTTATTTTTTAGGGCCATATTTTACGTTAGAAGGCACTTTGAGTGATGATCAAGTTATGGATACGTTCATGTGTCGGTGCACCCACTGCTGATTCTACTGCGGGCTTGTGCGTTTGACCGCGCGCTAGTTTCTGTGGCGGCAGGGGTGGTGAGACAGAGAAAAAAAACCTTCATGTGCGTCGTCGTATGTGAAAGTAGTTCCGGGCACTTAACCAAATCGGGGGGAGAGGAGGAGAGAGTCCCGGATGTTGGCTCGGCAGCCGAGAGAAAGGCGAACGGGAGAAGGCGGAGAGAAGCTGAGGAGGGACGCCACAGCACCGCGGGCACACCGGCGAAGCTACGGCTACAGCTGCTCTTTGCACAGGACGATAACGTCAAGAGCGCAGGACACTCCTGGGGGGCTCCCGCTAGCTGAAGAAGAGGAGGTGGAAGGAAGGGGAGGGGGCAGTTACTCTGAAACTACCGTGAGGATTACAGAGAGCCACCGTCACAGCTGCTTTCACCCAGAGTAAGTGAGCTACACGGGCATGGAAGTTGAACTAAGGCCCACGAAATGGACGACTTTAACGGGGAAGTGAGCTGCACTGAAGTTCTGGGGATTGAGCCCGGTGAACAGGCCTTGACACAGCTTTCCGCTCGCTGAGGCGGGGCGTGCGGGGACACCTTTTTCCCAGAGAGCCAGTCAGTGTTGCCCCGTGGTCAGTGTTAGTACACCCCGGCCGTGTTGCTGTAACTCTCCAAGTTGACAGCTCTTGCGTTAGCCTGCTAGCACCGCCGTGCAACCGGTGACAACTGACTGGGCAACTTTGACAGCTAGCTAGCCAGTTTTGGTAGCCAGCTAACTTTAGCTGAGCACTCTCTCATGGGCCAGGACTAGGCGTGTGTGTGCGTTTTCCTCGCATTAAGGGGATATAATGACCTATCCCAGCCCTCCAACAGCTATCGTTAGCTAGCTGTTTGGTATGTGAGACGCTGTGTGTCCAGCATGAAGTGTGTGTGTGTGTGTGTGCGCGCGCGTGTGTGTATGTGTGTGTGTGTGTGTGTGAGCCTAGTGTCATTTGGCTTTCCTGCGTGCTCTGATGGTATTTGACTCACAGCTGTTGCAGCGTGTTTTCTCGTCTGTCAATCGTCTTTTTCTCAGGCGGCTAATAAATTCCTCCAGAAAATAATGATCCTTGTATGTAAAACCAGTAGAGCTGTATGACAGGGCGCAGATTTGTCATATGGCTGGACAATCAACAAGTGCAAAGCATGTTTCAGGTGAATTTTATGCAACTGTCTTTTATTTCGGCGCTGTCTCTTGCCTGTGGTGATATATCCTTGTGGATCGCCCTGAGATGGCACAAACGGTGTTGCAGTTAAATATTTGGTCCTGTGTGCAAGACATTTCTCAGGGCATGCACCTCTTTGTTTTGATGTTTCACCATTTGGTGTGTGAGAAGAGACAGATTAGTTAATGCTACAACTTTAAACTAAACTGCCGTGGCATTTGCGTGCAGCTGTATACAAAACGGTGTCCTTGCTTTATCCTGACGGCCTTTATTAGAGGATGGATGGCTGAACTCTTAATTTGCCTCGCTGTCAACTTGTGCAAGTTTTATCAATGAGGCCACGGTGATATTTTAATGATTGGGGTGCAATGAGGTGCAAATTATTAGCTGATCATAATATATTCTCGTACTTAAGTTTATTTTGCCATAAAGTCTGCAGTAAAAGGTTGAATTTATGACTAAAACAAAACATTAACATTCCCCCAAACATCCCAACTGCGCCAGACCTTATGCTTCAACTAACGAAATGCCCATAGCGTTAGTCAGCACCCACAATCAAAGGTCAGACCTGGTTTGCTTCTTAATCACCCATCCTTTAAATAGCAAGCCTACAGGGAGCTGTCTGGATTGAAGCTATCTGTGCATGAAGCTGTCGAAGACACATGGTGTTTAAGTTTTGATCTTACTCCATCCAGGAAGACAGAGTTAGAATAGTCTTAACATATTGTCAAAAAATTGTGAGCATTTGTCCGTCTGTCTTATTCTGTGAATCATCCTGCTACTGTACTTTCTGTTGTTTCAAGAAACGGTGCTAAAAAGGCTCCATGTGCAGTTTCTGCTCAATGGCATTTTATTATAGTGTCCCTAGCTCGGTCTGAGATAGGTCTCAACTCCTGCACTACAGATACCTTGGATCTTGATGCCATTCATGGAATTCAGCTTTTTAGAAAGTGTGCTGTTTTACAAGTGGTAACGTCTGTCAATTGAAGCAACTGTGTGAAATACAGTAGGAATAATTGTCATAAACGGTGAAAGTGACATTTTGCTGTTGTTTGCTGGCTGGCTGTTGAAGAATAGACCTAGAGTGCAGCCGATGCGTGCTTTTTACAGATTGCATGCAGAAATATGAATCACAGCACACACACAATGTAAAATTTGTTCCTCTGAGCGCTACTGTTGCATCCATCAAACGCTGTTAGTTTATAAGCAATGTGTTCATGACTGAAGATGTTGCACAGGCTCTGACTAAAAGCTCTTTAATGTACGTTTTTGATTCATAAGTGTAGGCATTCTTAGTAATACGATGACTCTTTGTTATTTGCTTTTTCACCTCAAATCACATTGAGCAGAGTTACTGACTTCCTATTGATTCCTTTTTTTAAAACAACCTCAAGGTTTTGATGAATGGACTGAAAAGCTGTGAAGAAAGAATAGAGAAGATCCTGTGTAGTCTCAGTAACTGTTTAAAAGTGTGAATGGGAGGTGGGATACAGCTTCTTGTTAGTGGTAGTTTTAGCCTGTAGTGGTCTTTTGAAAAGTCTATTGCCTAATGGTTTAAAAACACCTACTTCTCTTCCTGCATTGTGCGTGTGTGCCGGGTGCCGGTAGCACATTCATCCGTCATCTCTGTAGAAAAATTACTTTGTCATCATCTGTAGAAGACAAAGAATAGAGAATAACTACGTGTAAATAAATATTGACATTTCATCATTGTATCACAGATAATGTTCAGCTTGGGGGTGATAGTGTATAATTTAACAGATTAAATAGAATAATGACATGATGTGGAGCTAATTTGGATAGATGTCAAGGGTCAGTTAGCTAGTATAGTACAGTGAATTTAGAATTTAGAATGGGTTTCTACTTTTTGAATACCAGCACCTCATTTGGAATTCAGTATGTGGCCCTGTGCCTAGCCCCATCTCACTGAGAGGCTTTTTAATTTCTCCCCTTGTTGAAGTGATTATTCAAATGGCCATCCGTGAGATGCAGTTATCAGACTCCTGGTGGTAGTTGAGCCTGTGGCAACATGAATGCCCATCACAGACCCCCCCTCACCACCCTGTGTAGTTGGACAGCACCCAACAGGTACCCTCTGTAACAACCCCTATTAGACCGCTACATCTTCCCCCTTAGGCTGAAAACCTATTGTGTTATGCGATTGGCAGATGGCAATTTATTCATGAGGATGGTTGCTATATTTTTCTGGCATGGTGTAGTGGTGATGCTGTTGGTCAAAGGCCTCCGTTTAGTATTTTTTACAATGACTTATTTTTGGTCTGAATCCAAAGTGGGCTTGTTTCAATTCCTCTCTGCTTGGCAATGTGTAGTTATTTTAGGTTGGAGTTTCTTTCTCTTCGCTTCATTGCCCATCATCTTGTCCTTCAGTGGGATTTTTCACCTTGGATGGGCAAAAAAAACCCCCAAAAAAACAGGATCTTCCTTTTCTTTTTAACAGCTGTTTACTCTGCGTGGAGTCCAGGCTGTCCTCTAATGTGGCTCAGGCCAAATGACTGGACAGTTTTGTCAGAAATTTCTCCCCATTCTCTGCTTATATCCTGTGTGAAGTTTTGCTCTTATGGAGGCTGTGTTGGTGAGAAGGGACTGGCTCAGTCTTCATTAGCAACGCCGTGCATCACTAGAATGCAGATGAGCTATGAAGCCATTCATCTGCTGGAAATGCCTCCCTGATTCCAATTTGAATCTTGTTTGCAGTCACATTGTGTGAGCCCACTTCTCCATGTTAAAGAAGTCTCTTTATGTGAGAGATCAGAGGGGGATAATTGCACTTAAGTGAACCTCATTTAGTGCTGGCCAGAGCAATTACTGTAACTGCAGTTCTAGGCGTTTTTTGGGGCCTGGAGCAGCTGTCATTGAGTCTCTGTAGCTGAGATATCAAATGGTGAATAGAATGACATTGGCATAGCATCATGGGAATGGCAGATCCTTGGATGGATTTTAATTAGTTTTTGCAGGTTTTTGCTCAGCTCATTTTTTTTGTCATCCGGAGAAAAGCGTAATTAAAAATGACAATTAGAATTGCATTATTTTAGTAATGATTGAAAATATATTATTCTCAAGGTGCTGTAAGGTGAAAAAAGCGAGCACTGTTTCTTCAGGCAAAACCCCCTGGGCTTGAGGGAGATGTTTTATCATTAATGTTATTCAGGAGCCAAATTTTGAGTTTTGCTCAGCTGGGTGCTTTAATCTATTTTTGCTGTAAATTAATGAATTTTTAAAGAGCCCCTCGCTGGATACGGGTGGATGTGGGAATGCAGCACTGGTTCAGTTTTCAAACGAGCCTCTACTCCACCGTCACCCCCACCCCTTCACCACCACCCCTCCTCATGGGATGGAGAGAGCGAATTTACTGAAGCACTGCACTTTCATTTTTTATTCATCCAGCAATACACTGCCTAGTTCTCCTCATACCACCTCCTCCCAGTCTATTGAGTTGAATCTGTCAGTGAACTAGTCCTAGATGCTCCAATTCATGTCCTGGGTTGGAGTTGGATGTGGACATGAATCAGTGAGGGAAGCATGTGATGTTTAATTCAACTGGTTCGTTGCCTAATATTACCGGCACATTTGCTCAGATACATGTTTCATTTGAAAGTGTTTAGACATTTATTTCCCCAGTCTGACTAATCAGGGCCCATCTCTCTACAGGGGAACTACTGTAACTACCCTCACTAGAGCTTGCTGGGTAAGTTTAGAAAGTGTGGGGTGTGGAGTGGGGGAGTGAGGTGGTGGAGGGGGGGTTGACCACTCCTGTAGTTCATGGCGGTTTCTGTGACTCATTCCAGCCTCATGGTAGCAAAAAGACTAATAAATTTAGTGGTAAGTCTACTATAAATGTTTGGTTTGATCTTATCTTTGCTTTAAGTTCAAATCTCGGAACTGTATTAGGTACATGGGCAGAGGTGTTTATTTAAAAAATAGATTATGTGTTACGTGGTTGTAGTGCATTAAATGTGCAAACAGGATCAGGGCCTACAAATCAACTCCCTTAAAGGGGAGTTAATGTGGTGCTTAATGACGTGTAAAACAAAAGATTTTAGAGTAAATGCAGTGTACGTAGAAGCTGTGTCATTGGAGATTTTACTTATACGGGTGGTAATGAATAGCCAAGTCCTAAATGAATAAGATTGACTTGACTTTTTAGTGCCTTGAAGGATTTAATAATTCATCATATTGTATGCTTTGTCCTTGAGTTTTGATAGGCCCTCGGTATCAGTGTATTTTTCTTAAGCTTTTTTGTTCTTCACTCAGTAGAAGCAATTCATATGCTTATATGATTCACACTCTAAGGAGACATTAGAGCTGTGTGCAGGCAAGAAGAGCTCGCTAAGCTGACACAGCTTAAGTAATAAGAACAGGTCTTTCATCATAGTATTTGGTATCTGGTTTAATCATTACAGTTGCTCCTGTGGAATACAAGATTGACTTCCAGGTAAAACGGCAGAATACCCACAGATAGTTTTATTATAGAAGAGACAGGGACTTCTGCCAGTTTTGTACCGGGAAAATCTGAAACTAAAAACAGTAGGACCAACAACTGGCTACATAATGCTGCTGTACCTGCATGTGAGCAACCACAGAGCTGTTATTTATGACAGATCATACAAATATGGGCAGCTACTTCTGTACTAAAATGACAGTTCAGTAACACGGTATTCCCAGATGTTACCTTCAGCTCCCTTCTGCATGCAAGACATGACAATTTAGAAGTGATACCATGGCAGTGACGAGTGTAGTGTCTACTATAAACTAGTCTTGATTGAATATGGTAATCTCACTGCTCTGTGAGGCGGTGCTTGGTGCATGCATACAAGCTTGAGTAAACACTGCGTGTTGTGTGCAGGACACCAGAATTTAAGATTTAGCATTACCAAACCAGAGCCCTAAGTTAATCAACTTCTCTTAGACTTTAATTCCCTTGGCGAAGATAGTCAATGATGTTTGGTGGGGTTATTTCTTCTGTTAAAGACACTTGCTTGTTCACTGCACTGGTATTACTGTCTGTAAAGGAGGTGAGCATTGCAAGTCGCAATTATGTCAGCTCTCATAGGTTCATTTGCTTATTACTTTGTGCAATGTAGCAACAGTGAAGAATTTCTCACTGTTTGAATGACAGTCTGCAGACTCAGAGAGGGTCAGGTTTAATTAAGTTCACAGTCCTAAGCCTGCTTAACAGGGTTAAATAGTGGAGTTTTGAGGACGTGGTTTACTGCCACATCACTCAAGTTCATCCTCTGCTGACACTAAAACTGGTAGGAGACTGATCATTTATCATGAAATCACAAGACAGCCACATTTCAAGAGTCTCGTGTTGGCTGATCAGACTTGAAGGCTGTGTGTAGCTTCTGCATTTGTTTTGTGATTTCAGACAATGTTAATGTGGGCTAGTCCAGAAATAGCCCAACGTAGAAGTTGGAGACTGTGTGTGATGTGGTGTGTGAGGCTCATGATCTGTAGGGGAGAGTGCCAAGTTTTGCAGATGTGGTGTTGGTTGGGAAGGAGCTGTGGTGGATCTGTTAAACGCGATGATTTAACACTTTTTTCATATGCCTTGCTTGCATGCTCAGCAGAATTGCACGTCAAAACCCCTCTCTGTTGTCGTCATTTGTTGCTTTTTTTCTGCGTGAAACCTGATAGATTAGCCTTAGATGTAGTACTTGGAATCTCCATCTGTGATTCAGAAAACCCCTAACAGAAGCCAAGGATTCTCTCGGTGGAGTTGGAGGAAATGTTGATCTGTGTGGACCAGGAAACCCACACAAGTGATGACTCGCTCTTGCCCCGTCATTCCCACCCCATCCCTCTTTCTTGCTCTCACACGTAGTCTGTCTCTTGATTATTGTTTAATTTTGTATCCACACTTCTTTTTCTTTATCTCTCTCTGCGCCGTAGTCTCCTGTGCTCTTCACTTAGCAAACAACACGTCTGTAGAGAATTCAGAAGAATGCATCTTGTTACTCAGATGAGTCATACTTCCTCTGGCCTGCATGCCTCTCCCTGAGGGTGGATGAATGAGAGGGCGGAGAGGTTAGCTGGGGGAGGGGCTCAATGACTGAGGCGACGTGGTCTGTGCCAGTTGCTCAATGTAATTAAGAAAGTATCGGTGTGTCGGTCATAGGGCCTGTGATGTGCACATCAGTGCTGCCTCAAAATGTGGTTGTCCCTAGGTGGCTTTGTGACTGACAGCTTTGACCAGGCTGAGTCACCACCTTCAAAAAGTAACTGTTTGGAAATCTCAGGCCCAGCTCTGACCCCTCAAGTCAACTACTTTGCCAAGGTGCTGTGGCCCTTGGAGGAAAGCCCGGGGCCTTGGCCCTGGAGAGGAACGAGACTGCACCTGCAATCTGAGAAATCTGTGTCGGCCTTACCGAAGGAAATTTATATAGTAGGATGAAAAGATTGTAGAGGAGTTTGCAGTTACTAGGCTGAAATGTTCCTCAGGAGGCCTGACTACAATATGATTTTGTGTGTGTAAATTTATGATGCAGTAAAGTGTGTAACATTGAAGTTTTCTGGTTTTAATTCCCTAAACTTCTGCATCCAATTTTGCTTAATATCACATTGTACAACAAAATGCACAGTTGTAAGGGAACTTGATTATCTTTATTATACTGATGAAAAAGTATCAGTAAACCATTAGGCCCCTCTCAACTCTAGCTCTGTCTCTCCCATACCTGTTCTTCTTGGTCCCCTGCCAAAATCTATGACTCACAGGAGACTGAGTGACCTACTTTTTAAGTCTTCCAGGAGTGCCAGAAGATCTTTTTTATTTGCAAGACAATACACTGGGTAAATATAAGTCAATTAAAATGCACTTAATGCACCCATTTTTGGATTTAAGCACCCAAAGGCTGTGTCAGCATGGCAGCCACCTCAGAGGATTCCCTTCATTATCACAAGGAAAGAAGATACATAGTAAACAGTTGAGCTTTGATATCTCATTAGAAGCAAACTGAGTTTAAGGCCACACTGGCTCTCATCAAGCCAATTTAAAAACATAACTCATTTAAGTGCTCTCATAATCTTGAAATGTCTGTGTGCTTTTATATTACACATTCCCAGTTATTACAGGTTGTCAAAGATTATGGTTTCTACATGTAGACAAAGCATTTATCTGCATGAATCAGTGAAAGTCGCCTCAAATCCTAGTCAGTTTGTTTTAGTAATGATAGTTTTGGCTGTACTGTCAAGGTAAAGTTTGAACAGTTGCTCTTAAATATTATTTGGATTAGAATGGGAGATAAAAAGTTAGGGTTCAGAAACAGTCTTCCAAAAAGCCTAGTTTTCAGTTTGCTTACTTCTGAAAAGAAAAATTCGATGGGATCAAAGGCCACAGGATCACTCAGATTGATGGTTCGAGCTGGTGTTTGATTGGAAAAAGATGCCGCTTTACAGCGGATGGAATTTTTGCTTTAATCGCTAATTGCCGTTTTTTGGTTGTGTTGTCTCTCATTGAAGCAGAAACAAGCTGTGCCATTGAATGCACTGTCTTGGCTGCTCTTTTCCCTTCTACAAGGCTTGGCTGCTTTGATATGTCAGTTTTGTTGTAGTCTGCCGCCTTCGTCTTGACATGATTGGCCCCGCTCGCTCCGACCTCCTGGAAACCCCCCGGCATGCCCGCCCCAGGGTGTGTGTTCAGTCATTTATTCAGCTTCCTCTAAAAGACTGCCATGCCTTCACTTCCCTTCTAGTTTCCCTCCTCTTATTAAGATGCAGAAGGCAGAGCAGTGTTTGGTCTGAAAGGCTTAGTGCTAGGGGGTGGAGAAGGTGGGGGGCTACTGGTGTGTACAGTGGGGGGTTAGGGAAGGACTGTGAGCATGGGGACTTAAATGACTTAATGTGCCCTGTACAGCCCAGCCACACTCCAGCTAAGTTCTGCAGGCAGCTCACAGTGCTCTGATTTCTGCCTTTTTGTGTGAGTCCAGTGAAAGAAAGTCAAAATGATGCTCTGACAAAAATGACTATAATTGGAGAGGAACAAATTATCAAGTCTTTGGTTAATGCTGATTGCTGCTTGGGTTTATGCCTGATAATCCCTGTTTAGTCATCCGAAATGTCTGCCTTTTTGAAACCTCTTTTTTTTTTTTATCTTGTCTGTGTTCTCCAATGAATTTTGTCATGTTTTTGCTTCTTTTTAAGCAGTCCCAGTGGTGAACCACTTTGACCATCACTCTGGCATTTCCCTTTTTGTTTTATCAAGCATTTTGCTTGCAGTGAAATCCTCCTGGTGCATTTATACAATCTAAGCATGAAATTGTTCAGTCCAGTGGCACACCTACACCATCGCCTATATACTATATGCTCAGTCTGCTACAAAAAAACATGTCCTTTTATTTGCTGTGGCTTGCTAGAATATTGCTACTGGAGCATGAAGTAGGACCAAAGATCACTGGTAGTACCGGTGCCAGTCAACTCTTTGTGTTACTGGCTCTAGCACAAAATCTGGGCACACCCACAAATTCACTATGGCAGCACACATTACTTACCACAGAACCACACATATGCTTTTCAGTCACTAGAAATGCAAACACATTTTTAACAGTCACATTTTTAAATACATTTCAAGTAGAGGTCATACACAGTGCTGCATAATGAACACACAAAGTGCCATTAAGGGTCTCATTGTGTTTAACAAACAAAACTGATAATAATTTCACGTGACATAACACAACTTCATATAATTTAGTTGCAAATAGCAGTGACTACTTTTGTACTTCTGGACTAGAATCATCTCAGCTCAATCTCTGATTTTGGGCACAGTTTTATTTCAAGCTTTGGAGACACACTTTGTGAGGACACAAAGCCTAACGTCAGTAGGTTTCCATTGCGCACTTCATTTTATGCAGCTTTAGTTTGTGGCTGTGATAGAACGCTTCGTGTACAGTGTGCAACATACTCTGTCTAGTTTTTGCAAAGAGGATGTCATCCTGTGCATCACATTGTAGGCGTAACAGAATATGCCACACGTGGCAGAAACGTTTATCAGATGACAATTAGGCAGCTAGATTCCACTCATATCAGTGGAACTTGTTAAATAATAACTTTGGTTTTCTCACCCTTTCACCATGTCTTGTACTATTATTAACACATTTGCCACTTGGTTCATAAATTGTAGCAGTTAGCAGTTTCCAATCAGCCAGATTGCTATAATGCATGAAATACTGTGCAAAAATACAGACAACGATAAGTTGCTTTTATCCTGCAGTAGGAAACAGTCATATTGACTTACTCATACTCACAAAAACACTAACAAAACTAAAAAAAAAAAGGTTCAGGAATTTCCATAAGTACTGCATCCAGCAAATTGATGGAAAAAAACCCCACCAAAAAGTAGATTTATTAATGATACAAAGCTAACAATATTTAAACTGTAATCCTGTAGTCATACAATAGGTTTATCTCGTTCTCTTCATCAGAAAAAAATTCCAGTATAATGGGAAAATTCAACTTTTAATTTCCCACATTCCAGAAATAAAGAAAGGTATTACAAGTAAAGTTTTCTTTGAATTTGAGGGAGTTATATGGTTGGTTATTGGCTGTGTTTTGTGGTGGTGGCAGTAGGGGTTCTTATGACGTCATCACTGACCCAGCCACTCATGTCACCACCTTCACTTCACCTTCGATCAACCACTTTAAAAAAAAAAAGCTTTCAAGGTGAAACACTGAATAGTCAATTCTGAATGGCAGTGAACACACTTTGAAGTCATTTACGTATGTCTTCACAATAGCTTGTGGGTTCACAGTCATCTCAACCTGCAGTCAACAAATGTAACTTATCTTTAGAGTAATCTGTGCTACAGTGTGGTTTGCTAAAGAGCCCCCAACCTTTTGTAGGCAGTTCTCCTGGATATTTTTTGGCAGAAAAAAAATAATGTCAAAAATCAATGTGTTGTGCCTTATTTTGTAATTAGTAATAAATATAAATTATTTATAATGTATCTATGCCCATCCTAATAGTGCAACTTTCTGAGAATATGGATCTGAAAGTCTTGAAACAAAAATGATGTCCAAGTTCTCATTTTTAATTTCTCTTTATTTTATTTATCTGCTTAGTGAGCTCTCATACCTATGAGTCAGAGACGGGTGACTGAGTAGAATTTTCCTTACCGATATGATGCAACAAATGGATTTCAAGACAACTCATAGCAGCAAAATGTGTTAGTTGATTTTTATTTCAAGAAGATATGGTTAGGGTATAAATAAGTTAAAAAATATGACATGTTTTGACCATCATTCTCCATAGTTTGCAGGTCATTGAAGGGGGGTGCTATTTTACTAAAGTGAGGTCTGTGGTTAGTGGGGAACAATACAGGTCAGGTCAGGAGTTTGCACGGTATGGGTCTCTCTGCCCTTCTCTTTGGGCGTGACTCATGTTGCATGGCACATGATGCAGCACTTTCACCAAGTGAGTCATCCTGAACAAAAGCACCTAATTTGAAGGAGACCAAAAACGAAACATTGACTTTTCTTTCCCTTTTTTTGTGGTTTTGCCACTTTTTTTTTTTTTAGCACAGTTGTGACATTTACTCATTGCTGACCAGAAAGCGTCTGTGTTTCTGCTCATGGTAAATTTTGAAGCAATGATGAGCATGTTTGTCTTCACATTTGCATTGAGCAATACTACTCTACCAGCTTATCCTAAAACCGAATGATATTTTGAACCCATTTCAGAGATGTTGCAGTTTTAAAGTTTTTATCGTTGTACCCTGTGTGCAGAAGCTGTGTACATAGATATAGACATGAGGAATAGAACTGTTGTCAGCAGTGGTTGCTCTAATGGCTATCCTTCCCTATCCTTTTGTGGTTTAAAAGCCCTTCTCAAGGTTCAAGTCAGCAATGGGGAGCTTTGTGTGACTTTTCCGATTCAAATCATCCATATTTGTAAGATCATTATATTTAATGATATCTTTCAGTATTTATTAGATAAAATCAAATGGTTAAAAGTTAATAGGGTTTTTATGGAGTATTTTAGTGTTACACCAGAACACTATCCTTTTAAGATTGCAAATAAAAATTATTTTCATTATTCAGGCCATGGTTTGAAGATTATCTTTGGCAATTTGAGTTTGACTGAGGAGTAGCAAAAAAACACCCGTATGGTTAAATTGACAGTGAACTCTGCTTGAGCCAAGTAATCCAATGGTACCTAATTTTTGAAAATTGGGTATACAGTTTAAAAGTTACATGTGTGAATGCACTTTAACCATGACCTGTTGGCGGTGCTAGAGTGGTGAAAAGCATGATGGTCCCCAATTGTGCCAAATTTAAAAACTTTATACCATACAATTCTAGGGGCTGCTGTAAGGTAGAAACACTATGGGTACCCATGTAGCTTCGCTGGTTTGCCCCCAATAACAAATTGACCTTGACCATTAATCAGGATGGAAATATAAATAAAACAGCATCTTGGAACAAAAAACATTTTCAAGTATTTAAGATCTCACGCTGGGTGAGAATTTTTGAAACTGACGTTATCTCACAATTAGAATATTTTTTATAATACATTTATAGAGAAAGATTGTAGCCAGTGTTTTTGAATGATCACCTAGACATAGCTGTCTGACAAATTGGCTGTATAAAACTTTAAGGGCAGGTTTGAGAGACCATGACATACACATTAAAAAAAGATGGTCATCGGTCTTCGGTGTGTGATCTCTCAGCGGGAATGGAGACAGCTGGCACAGTAACGTAACTCGTGGTCTCATCCTTCTCAGCTGAGCAAGTTTGATTGGTATTGCAAAGAGAGCGAAGCAGTGTGCTGGAAGGTAGACTTCTGTTTTTCAATTTATTTCCTGCA
The DNA here is from genome assembly GCF_002260705.1 of Seriola dumerili. NCBI lineage: Eukaryota > Metazoa > Chordata > Actinopteri > Carangiformes > Carangidae > Seriola > Seriola dumerili. The sequence continues at coordinate 220,212 of NW_019174376.1, read as the reverse complement.
TATAGATATATTTAAACTGAATACTGTGCAGTGTAAATTCTGTTCGGGGGAGTATCTTTGTGTTTGTTTGTGTGTGCACGCATGTGTGTATGCGTATGGCCCCTTTAAGAAGCCTGCATTTGTTTGCTGGCTGTGTCTGGGGCCCAAAGTGGAGCTCTTTCTGTCAGATGAGTGAAGCTCTGCAGAGGCAGCCACTGGGAGTTCTGTTTCATCTCCTCTCATACTGCTGTGGAGCAGACATGCAAATCCGCTGTAATGAGCGCAGCCTGTGTGGTGGTGGTGGTAGTGGGGGGGCAAGGATGGGGGGATGAACTCAGGAATTTAAAGTGGAGAAAGGGAAGGTGGAAGAAATAGGTGAGACGCCGACAGCCGTGCCAGATAGCAGAGCATGAGAATTTAAGGGGTTTAGGAGAGGGTTATGTCAGGAGTGTTGGAAGTGACAGGAAGTCTTCCCTCTCAAATCAAACATTCATTAGCCTGCTGTGGCTGCTCTTTTCCCTTCGCTGTTGAATCGAAGAGGTAAAGATGCAAATGTTGCCACATTAATTAGTTTTATCTTTTAAACTAACAAGATGTGGTGTGTGAAAAAAAAAAAGACAAAACAGTGCATCATCATCATCATCATCATCACCATCATCATCATCATCATCATCATCATCATCATCATCATCATCATCATCATCACTGTTACCAAATGTAACGAGGCTTTAGTATGGATTCTGAAAGTTTAGCATCCTAAAAGGTTGTTTTTGGTGTAATTCTGAGCTTTGTGAGTGTCTGGAGTTTTACAGTTCACTACAAAGATGTGATATGTTAACTTATCCCTCCAACAAAACATTTTGAGTGACAGTATCGTGTCATAAGAAGGATCACACCAAAACAAGTTGATTCCGTTTTTCCTCTGTAGATTCTTTAACCATCCATAAACTGGGGACTACATATAATGATTTATGAAAATGGGGAAATACTTTGCTGTGGGTGAGACGACTGATGTGCAGCAGGAATATTTCACCTGCCATCCAAGCTTCAGTTCATGAAGTGTGCCATAAACCCCATTAGTCTGTGCTGGGCTGTCAAATAGCTGTGCGAACATGATTTTATTCTCTCATAAAGAATTAAATCCCCAGTCAATGTTGGGATGCTTTGGCCTCTGTCTCATCCAATAATGTAAAGCACTCAAGACTTTTGATGAGCTCTGCAGATCGATCAGAGGTTAACAGCCACTTCACACAAGCTGAGACCTACAATATGTCATGGGGTCTTTAACTCTCTATAACTATTCAGGGGCAGTAATACTGGAGCTTTTTTGCCTATAAGCTTCAGGATATAAAAGTCAGGAAATAAAGGATTCTTTGGTGCATTTTCCCCCGTATTTCAAGAACCATGAAGATTAGGCAAATTAGACTGATAATGGATTAAAATGCTTTGTCTGAGACAACAACAGAGAGTGGTTGTGTTGTTCCTTGTAATGCACTGTGGTGTGACATACGTTGGAGAGAAGATGCACAGAGTTGGAAAGAGAAAATACCAGATAGGCTAGCCATCCACCTCCAAAATAAAAAGGATCTTTTGAGTTATTCTGGTTACTTTTCTTACAATATTACATTGGAACAATTGACAATTTAAGTCAAGTTTCAGTTTAATTTCTCTGATTTGCTCTCCTTTACTTATTTACTCTTTCACTATTTATCCTTTTAAAGCAGTCAGCTATCTAACTGTTAATCAATAACATTAAAATCAATAGCTTTAACACTAATATCGATGCAAGTGACAACCAGTTCTTTTTCACTGTCTGAGTTGCCATGAGGCTTATGTGTGACTGGAAAAGCATATTCAGATCTGTAAACACTATGCTGATAGTTTTTCGTACCACTAGAATGTAGTATCTTGAGAGCCAAGACTTTGGAAGAACTTGGAAACTGGAGTTGGACCAAGGTTGGTGTGGTTGCTATGCAGGTAAAATACCTTAGTCCTTTAAAATACCTGAGTCCCACTGCAACTGTAAAGGCCTGCAGGTTAATGCCTGTCAGATTTCTTTGTGCTTTATTGTATGTGACATAGAAATACAACAAAAATAATTGCTGGCCTCAGCCCTAATGCAACACATGGGTCATTTAAATCGTAGTTAGACAGACTGGACAATGAACTATTGCTGATGTACTTTTTATGTATTTTTTTATGTATATATTATAGTAGAGAGCAGAATTAAATGTCAGCTGCCCACACAGCTTCTTCACCTTCCTCCTCTGACATTAAAGTTCCTCATTGGAAACACCACAGCCGATTTCACAATAGTAGTACAGTACCTCCTTCTGCTCCTGCCTCCTGTCTGACAACACTCTCAGACTTCTGTCTGACTGCTTCTTCACACTGAAGGGAGTTCCTGTGTTTCTGACAGGCTGGGCTATCAGAGGGAGTGCTGGGTGGGGACGTCATCGGAGTTCCTCAGGGTGTCTGCGGCAGCTGTGGCCTTTACTTGCCACTGACTGACTAACAGGTTGACTTTTCCTCATACTTGCTGTAAAAAGTGCAGTGTGGTTAACTGACACTAAGTTTTAATCTTGTTGAAAAATAAGTTGATCAGTATCACTTTGAAATGTTAAAACTTGGACTGAGCTTGATGTGTGACATTTGTAGTTTAAAATGCAACATTTAGCACAGTTCTGTGTTAGGGGTGAGCCAGTTTGTTTATTCATTTTCCTCACTCTGGCAACCTTTGTAATGAATGAATAACCTTCATAATGCTTCCTATCTTTTTCATGATGTACATGAATGCATTGATTTAATTATACTTAAGTGTCATGGCATCTCATAGTTCATCCCTTTACTTTACAAAACAACAGTAGCCTAATGTTCACAGTGCAACACGTCCCTTTGTACACAGATAAATGCTGGTCTCTAGGAAATTATAAAGGGGACGTTTCACTGTTGTGATGTTTTATATAACAAACGATTAATAGAAAAAATAATATGCAATGCTGATTAATCAACAATTAAAAGAATCATTAGTTGCAGCTTTCAAATAATTTTTCCATAACTGTTCTTATTTTCAGTTATTTCCATTTCTACATTATTTCTACATATTTATGAATGATGATCAAAATTATTTTTGAAAATCTAACCAAAGTCAAGACAAGCTGAATAAAGAATGTGCATTCAAGACTATAAATTGTTGTAATTGATGCATATCAACCTCAAATTAGTTATGATTTTGCTTTATCTTGGTTTCTCTGCTGTATCAGACTACCACGTGTTGTTAGACCCAAATATTGCTTGTTACAAATCCACCATTTGCCTAAAAGCCTTTCTTCAGAGGCACCGGAGGCAGAGTGCCAGTACTTATGAGTTACCAACAAATAATTTCTTGTCGGTGAAGCAGTGGAAGCCAAAAACCTTTGACTGTAGGCCTAAATCACGTGTCTTCTGTTTGTCATGGTAAATCCTCTGGTTTTGTGATGACCTATTGTGGCTTTTGTAAGGCAGTAACCTCACAATGATGAATCAATTTTTTTTGCCAGGAGGTGTTTTGACTGCAGTGCTTAAACCAACAATGACTGCTGCTACCTTCTCCGCTCATCCACACCCAGATAAATAGCAACATTGTCTCCAGGAAACCAAATTAATTGAAATTATCTGGAACGGAGCTGGGTGAAGAGAACAGGTATAGACACCGACAGCTGTCCGTTCCACCTGAAAACAAATTCCTGGTCTATCATAGCATTGTAGATGGCCTCCGCCTCATGTTTTACTCTACTTCTGTCTCCTTAATCAGCATTAGACAAAAACCATGCTGCCCCCAAATTACCATGGAAGTCATCTGGAGAATCCCCCCTACTTAATGTTCTCTGTACGTCTCTTCAGGCATGTGACATATTTTGATCAAGCAGATGATTGATAACTTGGGCTATATTCAACTTGGCTCTGTGTTTGTATCTACATGTGAGCTGTTGACATGTGTGTGACCTGCATATTGTGTACTTGGCAGAGTGTTTGAATCTGGAAGTCAAAAACCTGACACTAGGAGTGCTGTCTGGCTACAAGTGACTACAATGTCTTAGCAAGAAAACATGAAACTGTCTTGTTGTGCAACCTCCAATGCAGACTGCATTATCACTCAAGGGAAAAGGGCATGGATTTATGGCAGGTGACCGCCCCTCAGGAATATATAACCTGAAAACCTTGATTATAAATAGCTTTTATTTCCTGAAAAGCTTTTGCATTCAGTGGACTGGCATGAGTCTTACATTTGTCATGGATATGTACACTCATGTAGCTTAACATTTTTATGTGTTGCATGTTAAAAGCCATGTCTCAGTGAGAGTGGGAGAGTATGTACTCTGGATGTTATCAGTGGGCTGTGTTATCATCTGCAGGTACAGTATGACTCGAGGAGCATTTTAAAGAGCTTGTATGGAGGCGCAGTAAACCAGTGAGATGGGACATGAGGAGTCAAAGAGCAGCGCTTCAACAGCTTAATGATGTAGAGGCATCCAGCTCCGTCAGGCAGTAAACTCTTTAATATGCTGTTAATTATTTCTGAGAGATTGAATATTGATTAAAAAGCAAAATGGTTTTAATTATAACTCCAGCTTCAGTGCCATCCTAAATAAAGACCATTTTAGGCTTTACGTGAGAGGAACATCTAACAAATCTATCAAACCTCAAGCTATTTCAACTCCTTTTGAATTTTGTTTTTACTTTGTACTTTCTGGATTTAAAAGTGAGAGCTCTTTTTCAGTGTAACCGGTGTTACAGCGCCTTCTCTCAGCTCCAGCTTCAGAGCTGCCGATGCTGATCCACTGTCTAAATTTGAAATTCATGACCTGATTCCTGCTCTGTGTAGCACTCTCAAAACATGTATTGGCCACCCAGGTAATTCCTTTAAATCACGCTTGAGTAATTCTACCATGGTTTCCTTTTAACACGTCTCTGTCGCATTTGAAAATGAGGTTCATACACAGTTTTTTCTGAGAGGGCTGACGTATACAGTTAACCATGTGATATAATATCTGATCTCAGGCAGACGGACTGAAGCTCCTCTTACCTCAGAGACTGGCTCAATATTTAACATCAATGTTGAATTGGATCTAGTGAATGCAGATGAGCATAGGCTCTCAAGATTGCCACCAAAATGCTTGGCCTGCTAGTGCCTTAAGTGGTCTATTTGTGATTCAGCAGCAAGATCTTGCTGGCTGCCAGGCTGGCATGGAGTCAACCTCCCAGGGGGAGTGTGTTAATGCGGGCCCCCAGGCCGTGGGACCGGGGTAATTGGGTTCGCATGGTCGGTGTCAGGGCACCCCTGCCACCTCCAAAACAAAGGCCACCTCCCAGGCAAGCTGTTAGGGACAGAGAGACAAACCCCTCGCGATCACTGCTCTGATTCACTGGAAAGGCTTATTCAATTACTGGAATCTTGTATGTGTTTTTTTCTGTATTGACCTGCAGATTGCACAATGAGCTTGTGTGTGCTCCCTTCATCTGCCCAGATCTCTCTCTCATTCTGTCCCTTTTTATTTATATATGTAATATATATATATATATATATATATAAAATATCTAACACCGCTGTCTCTAGTCACATTTCTTTTTTGGTTTGGCATGTTTGTATTCAGGGGTCACAAACCTTGCTTTGTGGCCACTCCAGACTGCCTGAAGCGGATCAGTTAATCCACAGCCAACTCCCACAACTCTGATCCACTACTCTGATCCTCTGTCCCTCTGCCTGGTCCTCCTGGCTGTCTTTCTGAATGTCTGCAACAGCTGGATGCTTTTTCTCTTTACCACACACTTAAAAGACCTCCCTTTGTTTGGCACTGACTAATAAGACAAAGGTGTCTCTCTTGCCTTTTTAAGGTTCAGTGGGTTTAAAGGAACTGAGGGGTTTGCTTTGCTTTGTTGACAACTCTCTCTCTTCAGTGTTTAACTGCCCCACAGCCACAGTTGCGCTCCCGATTGATTGGCAGAATAATTATGGACTTGATTTGTTCAACCACAGGCGAAGTGGGATTGAGGGAGTAGGGGAGCAGAAAGAGCATGTATAACATTTTTCTTTTATAAGAGCACAGCAGAGAGGTCTGCTTGCCTGCATCCTTAAAACCAACGTTAACACAACATAGCCCACTAATAACATTGACACATAGATTGCACTGTAAAACATAGACACTTGCAAATTCTGTTAGCAGTGAGGAGGCCCCGGTTGGCACCCGGCTCTGCTGTAGGCTCCAATAAGCTGAACAATGTGCTCAGCCGCGTGAGCGGTGAAGCGATAATTGACACATCCTAAAAATGCAAGTAAGGACTGGGTTATTAATGCTTTCTTCCAGGGGGTGGTTTCAGCGGAACCATTAAGCCCTTAATTGAGAAGGAAGACTGACATTAAAAGCTGTTGCCTTGGCATTGCTGTTACCTACTTTTTGTTTTTTAATGAAGATGAGGATTTGGGTAGTTCGCTGCATGATTACAGAGCTCACGTGCAATCACAATATGCAGACACACTGCTATTTTAGTTTGAGAGATCTTAAAAATAACCCCCTAAGTCCTTTGCCTCGAGGGCTGGAAAAAGTGAGGAGTCTCCCTTTGACTGAAGGGCAGGTTAGCAGAGTTCCCACCTCTCCCTCTTTATCCGCCTTGCAGTCGCTAGAAAAACAAGGGCTTCTCCCACGCTGGATATAAAGCCGTTGATATGGAAGGTATGACCCGGGTTTCGGTCGAGAGTAAAGATGCCAAAGGCTTGTTACCAGGTTACATCACTGTTGTTGTTGTGAGTACATGTGCCAAATCTTCAGGCATAACAGAGGGAGCATGCTTAGCGATTTCCCTCCCTTTTGCCAAGTTACCATCACACTACAGGAAGATTCTTGTCATAATAAGCTCGCTCTCTCTCTCTCTCTCCCCCTCTTTCTCGTGCTCTCTCTCTCTCTCTCTCTCCCTCGTGCTCTCTCTCTCTCTCTTTCTTTCTCTCTCCATCATATTTAAAACTATCAGTGGTGTAAATATTTATTGTGGTCTGTTTGAATCCTTGTGACATTGTTTTTAATGCAGCATTTATCACATCTACAGCTCTGAGGTAGCATACACGGCAGTACAGACATCACGGGGCTTAATGGCTGTGTCTGCGTAGCTGAGCAGACACATGCTGTTGGAGTGTTACCTGTGACGGATGCATGACTGCAGTAAAAGGGGATTAATTGCGGAAATTGCAGATAAGTGCAGGAGAGCACTGGTCTGGTACCTATCAACAGTCTTGTGTCTGCAAGTGGGAGTGAGAATGTGAGCTGAATAGCCTACACTTTCCTCAGAGAGGAAATGATGAGAGTAATACACAGGTATTTGAAGGGAAGTTGTTCTAGGTAGGCAGTTAGGTGTTCAAGGTAGAAAATAAAATAGGCTAGTGGTGGTGGAGTGTTATATAAAATTATAAATACATTTTTGTCTGTTTGTGTCCTATTACGTGTCATGATATAACAAGCTGAAAACTAAAAATGGCAAACCACAACCTATGTAGGTAATTAGAGTAAAAATACCAATGCTTTTATTAAATGTACTTATATATTTAAGCAGCTGTACATTTTGAAAGTGTATTCATAATGTATTTCAAGAAATATCAGTACCAGCATAGCAAGTTAAAGAATAAATTATGACATGGGTACCATTGTATTTAAAATGTATCACAACAGTATGTGTAATGATATATCACTAACATTCACCAATAAATAGTAAAGAAATTGCTCCAACACTGGTTAAAATCTTTGATTTAATGTAGGCTACTTTAATATCTAGTTGTTGAAAGTGAATCCCAAAGCAACACAAATAGTTTTCTACTATGCTTCATAACTAAACTAGGCCACCATAACAAAAGACAACGCTTCACAAAATCTAAATAAAGAGAATATGTTTTCATTTTTTTGAATGATCACATTGTCTGTGTTAGTTGTTACCACTAAACATGCTTACATTAGAACTAATATATATATGTGTGTGTGTGTGTGTGTGTGTGTGTGTGTGTGTGTGTGTGTGTGTGTGTGTGTATGTATGTATATATATATATATATATATATTTTTTTTTTTCTTACAAAAACCTGCTGGTTTGTATTTGTATGTAGGTAACTTGGGATATGAAACACAAGTTCAGCCCACATTTTGACCATTGTAGATTCTAACTTTCCAGAGAGGCAGGGTAGCTGTTTCCCATTGCTTCCAGGCTTTATGCTAAGCTAGGCTAACTGCCTATTGGTGCTAGCATCCAAATACCTAAGACACAGACATTATAATGGTCTCAATTTTTCTCTTCAAACTATGGCAAAGAAAAAAAAGTAATGTTAAAGCATCTTTCCATTCAGGGAGTGAAAATTATAGCCGCGGACTACTCCAAATAAATGCTAATATCTGTATTGAAAAGGTTTTGTGCTGCCCTCAGTGATTACTGTAGTGAGCACAGGCAAGTGACAGGTCTTCTCTCTTTCATGTTGAACTGTGTCAGACCTGCATAAAAATGCTGGTGATGAGCAGGGTCATGGACCTATGTCTAAAATGCCATGTTGAGTCATTCACACCAATGACAAACATGGATTTCTTCCCCCAAATTCCCCTTTCACACTAAAGTAATCACTACATCTGGATTTTCCCTCTCTGCATATCGTAGCAATCGGTTGCACTGCTTTCATCCTGCACACACAAGTACAGGTAAACTGATGTGTATTTGGTTAGTCAAACACAGTACAAATTATTTTTGTCAGGTTTATTGACCTTACATTATTAAACAGAAATAGAAAATGCAAGCATTAAGTGTGTATGCTGTCTGTTTCAGTTAGACTAATATTTCCTGTGGGTGTCTTGTCATGTTTTTTAAATACAGCTTCCTACTGGGAATGCACTGCACTCGTTTCTGTTCATATGTTTTTGTATTGACTGAGAAGACTTGGACAGTATTTCAAATAGTAAAACCAGTTTTATTCACCTTTTTTTTTTGCCTACTTCCCTTTAGTGTGCTTCTTGTACTTCTGCTTCAGTCACTAGTTCCCTCTATTTTGCAGAATGTCTTGTCTGTGAGTTTCATTCATTAGAGTTTAGGTTGCATATGAATAGAGTGAAATGAGTTATTATCAGATATTGTATATTTTGTGAGTAGTCTCTCACATCTTGAAACCAGTGGTTTGAAATTGTTTCTTGTCTTTCAGTAATCACAGATCAGTTGTTGTTTGAAATCTTAGGCATTGTAGCTGGAAGAAGTATTAACACCAAACATTCAGATATTAAAGGTGGATACTCTCAGATGTGAACTGTTTCTAATATTTCTAGTGGTTTTGGCTCTTTTGAGGTATGAAGTAATAACTGTTTCACATTGATTTTGGTGTCCTGGATTTCAGAGTTTCACAGCAGATCACAGGACAGGAAATTTTTTTCAACTACTATGCACTGTAACATAGTTTTGATAAGAGCAAAATTGGGCACGTTTACTAAGATGGATTACCTGCCTCAGCAGGTGTTAGGTCTTTGCAAGGTGATTTTCGTACTGTACTGTGGAACAGTGAAAAACACGTTCAGCAATTTCGGGCAACCCACTGTATTCTCTGGAAAAGCTGAGCAGTATTAAAAAGTATAATGATACATCATTCTGTTGGGATAGGAGTTGTTAAATTAGCTTAGGCTATTAATTCTGTTATTCAGTTGTGGCATTGGTCAGTGATGTTTTCTTGTCTATGCAATAACAAACACATTTTTTTTTTTACCTGGACACAGGTGAAAAGAAGATTATAGAAATGGCATCTGCAGGACAGATCTTCTGTAGTTCCACCATTTCACCTGCTGTTAATTATTACTTTGGTGAGACTTTGGCTGATCTGCAGCATAATCAGCAGCTCATTTGGGTTTGTGTCCCACTTTGCCAATAGCACAGGCATATTCTGAGCTTCCTGGCTACAAACAGGACACAGTCGCACACGCGATGTGTCCACATTGCAGTGTCCTCTTGGATAGGAACATAAGACCAGGTGAAAATGACTTTGAACAAAAAAAAAAGTGTACATCTTTTTGTAGAACATTTTAAATGTTGAATTTCCCATAAAATGTCTGACTGTAATTATGCAAATAACCAAATTAATTTGAAATGTTGCTCATTTAACACAGAAACGTGTATTTTCAGTTTCGTTTAAATTCTCTAGATACTTAAGTCTTCAAGAATGAAAATCTTTAGAGCACTGTCACTGTAGTGTCCCATAGTTTCATTGAGAAGAATACATTATGTGAGTACCAATTGCATGCTGCACCTGAGTACTATATTTAGTGCTGTTTGGTTACTGCTGGACAATAGGTTGTTCTCTGTAAAATAAAAAGATGCAATTAAACAATTAAACTGTGGAACAGTTCAAATTACTATCAGTGTCTTCTAGCTGTAGCAAGTTGTAAAACCAGTGAACTCCATCCCTAACCGTAAGGGAAAGTAAAGCTATGCTTTCGGGTCGCGTCTGCTTTCCCCCTTCCCCCTGTTCTATCTGGGTGGCATTCCTTTTATTGTCTAACATCTTCTTTTCTTTTTCGTGTTGTCCCGGCATGTTGCTGGGCTGCGTTATCGTTTGGTTGTGTTTCGCCGCTTTTCCCGCAAGTCGTGGCCGCCAACTCTGCATAGCCACTGCTGTCTTCGCGGCGTTTCTCCTCTCGCTCTCGTCCCGCCGGAGAAGTCTGGCTATGTTGTTCGTTGTTGTTGTTCCGTTTGGTGGTGTTGCTGCTGGGCATTCCCGTCCTCCTTTGTTTTGCTCCTGGTTATTATCGCTTGGAATCTGGGGCTGTCCCTCCTCCGGTATGGTCCCTTCCCCCAGATTATCAAGGTTGAAAGATGTTGTAGTTCTTGCTGGACTGCCGCATGTTTGTTCTGCCCACCCGCTTTCTTGCACTTTGCCGGTGTCTGGTCCTGTGTCCTTCGGTGGTTGTTTTTTCATACGTGGTCTGTTTGTTTACTGGAACACAGGCGCACTGGTCCACTGGGTCGGTTTCCCCTCTTGGTCTACGTTTCGTTTGCATCGCTGGGCTTTGGTAGTCCTCGGCTGCTTTCACAGCTCCTACGAACATGTCGCCTAACTGAGTGCAAATGAGAACAACGTCGTTTGTGACCACCGAAGTTTGTACCCCTACATAAAAGAAAGGACGTCCTTTTTAAAACCAATTTTGAGGTAAGAGACAAGTAGCTCAAATAAGACATGTTGTCAATCCAAAATGCAGTGAATATAATGGGCTATAATTTTTACTCAAGTTCTTGGTATCAGCTAGGGTTTGGGATTGGACCTAAGGGTAAGAAGGCAGTAGAACGTTGTTTTGCTGTTTGAATCTCTCTTTCAGACTATGAAGAGCGAGATTTCTGGGGGGCCAACAGGAATCCAGAGTATGAGAATCATAAACTTAAAGTCCTAGAGATTGGGCATTGTTTACGAGTGTAGAGCTGGAATTCTTTCTTCTCTCTGTCGAGTTTTATAGAAACGATTAAGAATCAGTAAGAAATGATTACACAAAGGTAATAGTATGCTGGAGAATTTTTGTCACCCGTTATTCCATGAACATGATTAGCTCTGATCATGTTGTCTTATTTTTAAACTTTGTAAGAATAAGTATTTTTGAATAGACAATCTTAAGTGTTATTTAATAGAATATAACAGGCAGCTGTATGTGTGTTTTCTATAACTGTTTAGTTACTGATGCAGTTGTGTCTTGTAGAGGTTACTTGTCCATTACTTGATTAATGTGAGCTGATAGGGTTATAGTGTGAAATAAAAGCGTTATGGTAATGAGAACACCAAGTTTTATTGTAGCAGTATAGAAACACCAGGCAATTGCGAGAGCGCTTAGGACACAACATCTTTCTTATTACATCAGTCAATGTAAAAGATAGTTACGAATGTTAAAATTCAATATACATCACAATCGTGTGATATAAGTGACAGATTAACATTATTTTGTGGATTTCAAATGGGAGTATTCCTTTGGTGTTCCATTGTGCTGCTAAAACTGTTTCCCCTATTTTCCAGTTTGCGCCTTCATGCAAAAACGAGAGGGTATGCATTGTGATTGAAAACAAATAATCTGTGTTGATAAGATACTAATATTAAGATTTTGGTTCCAAAGATGATGTACTGTGTTGATGTAACCACGGCACTGCAAAAAGTCTCTGATGATATGGCAACTGAAGATATGTGAGATCTTAAAGTCAAGCGATGACAAGTTTTGATCCATAAACCATACAATCATTTCTTAGTGCTATTGTATTACGTTTGTCATTTATTATTATTTATTTTATTGCTAAAATTGCATCAAATCTAAAAATTAGACTGGTAGGAAGTGACGCCTGAACCAAGACAGAAGCATTTAAAGCTGATGGCCATATATGATCTTACATTTTAATATTAAAGTAAATTATTTATTAAAGATGTGCAAACCATCAATCTATAAGTATTTCTTCTTTCTTATGCGTTCTTTAAGGGGACAGAAGATTTGCAGAATAGATGATTAAATGAAAAATGGTTTTAACCAGACAGAAATAAGAGTGAAAACGAGGAGTTTAATGAGGAAACCAAAATGAAACCTAAGCCAGAGGCGAGAGAACATCAATGAATGTGGCAGTGCTATTTGACTGGTTATAAATTAAAGTGTATGTCATTTTAAATAAAAAAAAAATAAAAACTTTTTAATTTCCAAAGATCCAGAACATCTAAAAGAAGCGATCAAATAGAAAGAAAAGTTTAAAGAGTAGCATTTTGGAACGTTACTCAAAGGTTCAATGAATGCTAAGATGGAAGGAAGGTTTCGCGCTTTAACACTAAGCTGAAATTGTAAAATTTCATTTAATTGGTAATATGCATAATTGAAACGGAAAAGTTGATTTTTTGGGGGTGGGGGTGCTCTACTAATTCATAGATGAAATTTTAAAACTATAAAATTATGGATTACTTTAATCCTGTGGCAAAAGTTAATTATATAATCTTAGCCAATTATCAAACTTACCAATTGGGTAAAACTAAATATACTATGTTTAAATATATATAGTCGGTCTAAATTAATGCTTCAGTTCTTGGTGATGCCTTAATGTATTGATGTATTTTGTGTCTTGGGTTACCTACCAGCTGATTAACTAGTTTATTAATGAACAAGTAATGTTCTGTTAAACCAGTTGTTATAGTCTGCTTCTCAAATATGAATCAATTTTCAGTTGGTATTTCTAAATTTGCACAGTTTGCGTTTTGTGTGGGGGTCCCATAGTGTTTGGAAAACATATGAACTGCACATGTAATAAAAGAGAAATGTATTCTGGCTAGGCTACTTGAACTGTGGATGTCAGACCAGTGATGTTAGCATACTAGGTCTCATCGTCGAGAGAGATAAATGGTCCACTAGTTATGCTCAAGTGTCATTCTGGTAACCCCAGTGAAAGGCTCTGTGATCGAGCGGTTTACGGCGTGGAGCTTCCGTCTGGCAGCTCTTGGAGCAGCTGATTCGGAGTGTTTTCGGTGTGAGAGTCTGTGGGTGGTCATCAGGAGGGAGCGGATGTCGAGCAGCTTCTGGTGGGGTTAAAGAGGGGCAGTATTTAAAGGGTGCTGTTGAAGTGAATGTGGTGATATCGTGGGGGTGAAGCGGACGCCCGGTGTGCCGAATGGGGCTTGAAAGTCAAAGTTTGTATCTTTTTCCCAACGGGTAACTTTCCAGGGCTCAGGGTAAGACGTTAGGGGGGCTTGCTGGGGTGGAGGAGGCAGAGTTGGCTGTACTTTTTTGGGGGTTTGAAGGAGTCGTCGGAGCTGTGGCTTTCCTCATGGTGATCTCCAGTACTATCTGTGCATGTCGTGGAGGTGGAGGGTAGAGGACTACGGCAGAGTCAAGAAAGTTTATAGAGGAGGAGGCGAGCTCCTATGAGAGAGTTGAACCAGGCGCTGTTACCCTGGAGTGCTTGGCTTTGTTCTTTGGAGGGTTTAGAGTGTCGCATTTAATCGAACAAGACCCGTCTCCTCTTCTTCATCTTAATTCCTGGTCATGTCTCTGAGGATACCTACACCTGGGGCATCATAGTGTGTCATGTCAGAATTAAGCATGGCCTTAAGTCACCAGGACGGGGGGGGTGTCTTGACATTTATAGATATACCACTTAACACATTTATTCCTGCAGGCTGATCAATTGACTAACATATGATATTCTAAAATGTATTATGAATGTAATCTTTCAGAGTGTGCGTTGGATTCGCGTAGTTTATGAAGTGATGACAGAGTCTTTACCTTAGG
>NW_019174376.1:196514-205934 GCF_002260705.1 Seriola dumerili | reverse complement strand
ATATTCTAGTTGTTGAAAGTGAATCCCAAAGCAACACAAATAGTTTTCTACTATGCTTCATAACTAAACTAGGCCACCATAACAAAAGACAACGCTTCACAAAATCTAAATAAAGAGAATATGTTTTCATTTTTTTGAATGATCACATTGTCTGTGTTAGTTGTTACCACTAAACATGCTTACATTAGAACTAATATAATATATGTGTGTGTGTGTGTGTGTGTGTGTGTGTTGTGTGTGTGTGTGTGTGTGTGTGTGTGTGTGTGTGTGTGGTGTGTGTGTGTGTATGTATGTATATATATATATATATATATATATATATATATATATATATTTTTTTTTTTCTTACAAAAACCTGCTGGTTTGTATTTGTATGTAGGTAACTTGGGATATGAAACACAAGTTCAGCCCACATTTTGACCATTGTAGATTCTAACTTTCCAGAGAGGCAGGGTAGCTGTTTCCCATTGCTTCCAGGCTTTATGCTAAGCTAGGCTAACTGCCTATTGGTGCTAGCTCCATACCTAAGACACAGACATTATAATGGTCTCAATTTTCTCTTCAAACTATGGCAAAGAAAAAAAAGTAATGTTAAAGCATCTTTCCATTCAGGGAGTGAAAATTATAGCCCGGACTACTCCAAATAAATGCTAATATCTGTATTGAAAAGGCTTTGTGCTGCCCTCAGTGATTACTGTAGTGAGCACAGGCACAGTGACAGGTCTTCTCTCTTTCATGTTGAACTGTGTCAGACCTGCATAAAATGCTGGTGATGAGCAGGGTCATAGACCTATGTCTAAAATGCCATGTTGACTCATTCACACCAATGACAAACATGGATTTCTTCCCCCAAATTCCCCTTTCACACTAAAGTAATCACTACATCTGGATTTTCCCTCTCTGCATATCGTAGCAATCGGTTGCACTGCTTTCATCCTGCACACACAACGTACAGGTAAACTGATGTGTATTTGGTTAGTCAAACACAGTACAAATTAATTTTGTCAGGTTTATTGACCTTACATTATTAAACAGAAATAGAAAATGCAAGCATTAAGTGTGTATGCTGTCTGTTTCAGTTAGACTAATATTTCCTGTGGGGTGTCTTGTCATGTTTTTAAATACAGCTTCCTACTGGGAATGCACTGCACTCGTTTCTGTTCATATGTTTTTGTATTGACTGAGAAGACTTGGACAGTATTTCAAATAGTAAAACCAGTTTTATTCACCTTTTTTTTTTGCCTACTTCCCTTTAGTGTGCTTCTTGTACTTCTGCTTCAGTCACTAGTTCCCTCTATTTTGCAGAATGTCTTGTCTGTGAGTTTCATTCATTAGAGTTTAGGTTGCATATGAATAGAGTGAAATGAGTTATTATCAGATATTGTATATTTTGTGAGTAGTCTCTCACATCTTGAAACCAGTGGTTTGAAATTGTTTCTTGTCTTTCAGTAATCACAGATCAGTTGTTGTTTGAAATCTTAGGCATTGTAGCTGGAAGAAGTATTAACACCAAACATTCAGTATTAAAGGTGGATACTCTCAGATGTGACTGTTTCTAATATTTCTAGTGGTTTTGGCTCTTTGAGGTATGAAGTAATAACTGTTTCACATTGATTTTGGTGTCCTGGATTTCAGAGTTTCACAGCAGATCACAGGACAGGAAATTTTTTTCAACTACTATGCACTGTAACATAGTTTTGATAAGAGCAAAATTGGGCACGTTTACTAAGATGGATTACCTGCCTCAGCAGGTGTTAGGTCTTTGCAAGGTGATTTTCGTACTGTACTGTGGAACAGTGAAAAACACGTTCAGCAATTTCGGGCAACCCACTGTATTCTCTGGAAAAAGCTGAGCAGTATTAAAAAGTATAATGATACATCATTCTGTTGGGATAGGAGTTGTAAATTAGCTTAGGCTATTAATTCTGTTATTCAGTTGTGGCATTGGTCAGTGATGTTTTCTTGTCTATGCAAATAAACAAACACATTTTTTTTTTTACCTGGACACAGGTGAAAAGAAGATTATAGAAATGGCATCTGCAGGACAGATCTTCTGTAGTTCCACCATTTCACTGCTGTTAATTATTACTTTGTGAGACTTTGGCTGATCTGCAGCATAATCAGCAGCTCATTTGGGTTTGTGTCCCACTTTGCCAATAGCACAGGCATATTCTGAGCTTCCTGGCTACAACAGGACACAGTCGACACAGCGATGTGTCCACATTGCAGTGTCCTCTTGGATAGGAACATAAGATCCAGGTGAAAATGACTTTGAACAAAAAAAAAAAGTGTACATCTTTTGTAGAACATTTTAAATGTTGAATTTACCATAAAATGTCTGACTGTAATTATGCAAATAACCAAATTAATTTGAAATGTTGCTCATTTAACACAGAAACGTGTATTTTCAGTTTCGTTTAAATTCTCTAGATACTTAAGTCTTCAAGAATGAAAATCTTTAGAGCACTGTCACTGTAGTGTCCCATAGTTTCATTGAAGAAGATACATTATGTGAGTACCAATTGCATGCTGCACCTGAGTACTATATTTAGTGCTGTTTGGTTACTGCTGGACAATAGGTTGTTCTCTGTAAAATAAAAGATGCAATTAAACAATTAAACTGTGGAACAGTCTAATTACTATCAGGTTCTTCTAGCTGTAGCAAGTTGTAAAACCAGTGAACTCCCATCCCTAACCGTAGGGAAAGTAA
Organism: Seriola dumerili; assembly: GCF_002260705.1. NCBI lineage: Eukaryota > Metazoa > Chordata > Actinopteri > Carangiformes > Carangidae > Seriola > Seriola dumerili. The sequence goes on along the minus strand of NW_019174376.1, from coordinate 203,224 downwards.
ATGCTATGCTATCCTTAATGATAGCATAGCATTTACATAAAAGTAGACACTGGAATAACAGTAACACTAGATGTTGTTGCCTGCTAAGGTATAAATGACTCAATACAGCATCATGTGGATGCTACAGTCTGGTGTATATTTACAATATTTACCAACTGGAATAACACGGTAAAATGTTGTCATCAAGTCATGTTCATCATATTAAATCCTTCAATTTTTCAATAATGTATTAGATTCAAGTAGTTAAGGTGTTACTATATGATAATTTCAGCAAAATGAACGATATGAAGACATGTGAACCACAGCAACTCAATACGGTAATCTCAACATCGTTTTTAAACATTGTTTTTAGTTTTCTGTGCTAAGGCCAGATCCAAACTGCCTCTGCATGAGTTCAGGCCTGGTAACAAACTGATTCCTACTATACAGTGTCTGACCACATCTGAAGGCAAAATTGTTTGTAATTAATCCAATTGACCACGATCAAAGTTGGGTTGGAAAAGCCTGCCATCATAAGAGAGGAGTGAGATGCGATTGTGGTTCAAACAGCGCAGACTTATAGACAGTCCTTCCTTAAAGGCTTGCATCGTGTTTCACCATTGATGGATTTAGTTGTGTGGAGAATTAAAGAAAGACAGCCTAAGTAAAACCCTGCTTTCTTTCTGACCTTTGATCACCCTGCATATAGTTGGTAACACTGTCAGATTGTCAGTTTTGCGATAGTTACAAATCTTGTCGGAAGCAAGTGAAATATACTGACCCCATTACAGATATGTATGTCCGGACATGCCCACATTTATAAAACAATTCTCAAGTAGATTTAAAATTAATTAGCTGGTTATTGTCATTATATGAAATATTAAAGACAGCTAAGTGCCATTCATTGTAGCCAAATTGCGTATTTGTTAGGGGTACTAAACGATTTACGTAAGTACAGAATATTGGGAACAGTGCAGATTTTATATGACGCAGTTGCTGACTTTCATTTCAGTACGTACTTGCCTAACATGATGAAATTGACGTAATCTGCTATGTTGAGTTGAGTAATCCCTGATTGTTACTCATCTTGTTGCCTCAATGGGGATTCTTGAATAAAAGAGGGCCTGGCACATGTATAATAATCATTCTGTCAGTTTGATTGAGCCACTTCAGACTTAGTAGCTGAGACACAGTACACAATCACTGATTTGCTGTCACTGCTCTGTTGGCAGCAGGAACGTTGATAAGTCCTGTCAAGAACTTGGTAAATTAAGATGTTTCAAAAACGCTTTCAGTTTCTCATTCAGAACTAAATCTGCCATTAATCCCTGGAGGATAAAGAAACTTTGAGTGTTGAATAGAGAATGAATTTGACCATCCACTTCTCCCTCTCAGCCCTCAAAAATACTCTCAGCGCTCCATTCTAAAAACAAATTAAAGTCGAGACACAGAGAGAAGTTTTCATTTTTCTTTTTTTTTTTTTCTTTTTTTTTTGGCGGTGACAGTGACGGACCCCATTTTCTTAGAGCCAGATCAAAGTGGCTCAGTGTGTGTGGGAACGTAGTCTGTTCCCCTGGGCTCGTAATCATAGAGCCTGAACTCTCAGACTTCTTCGATACAGACACTGTTGGCACTTCTGCTCTCTGCCAGGCCTGATGCCAGCATGGTTGTGCCCTTCACACCCTCCCCTACTGCTCCATCTCCTTTGGCTTTTCTTCTCATCTTCCCCACTTCCTTAGTACTCCTCTTCCTACCCCCAGACCCGTTGGTGAACAAACTCAGACAGTCCTCCTTGACACTGCAGCAGGCTGGGGCTTGTCCCTGCTCTGACTGTCCCACAGCCTGGCAGGGTAATGAAGACAGCAGGGGGGCTGCCTTACTGCCTGGCTGTGTTGCGCTTCATCATTCCTGCCACAGCCCAAGGTTCTCTAATTAAGACACCGACTTGGCCCTGCAGATTATGTAGCAGCTGGATCATTAGCGTGGAGGGTCAAATGGCGTGCGTCTCTGTGTAGCGGGCAAAGAGCCTTTCATCAACCCTTGCCTCAGTCAGCTCACCTCCAGCCACCAGAAGGCTCTACCTGCTTCCTCCTCCGTGCTACTCCCAATTATACTGAGCATTTGGTGTCAATGGAAACACTTAGATCAAGACCATCAAGAGTTGACTTACACACATACAACACTAAGCTGCCAGTTCATGAGGTATACCTAGCTAAATCTAAGGTAATCCAGTACAACAGACGTCAAATGAAGGATGATTTAAATCCATGGTTATTATTTTGTAGGATTTAAGTTTGCAGTGTGGTTGAATTATGTTGTAGGCCTGTGGCTAATGATCTTTTTTTCCATTACTGATTAATATGCCAATTTTCTGTACTAATTGATTAACTGTGTAGTATTTTAAATATCACAAAAAACACCCCCATCAGAGTTGCCCAGAGTTGAAGAGATGAAGCCATGTCTTCAAATGTCTTATGTTGTCCAGCCAGCGGATCTGTCGAAAGATATTCAGTTTACAGTGACATGAAACAGAAAAGCTGCAAATCCCAACCTTAGAAAACCTGGTACCAGAGACTGTTTGGTATTTGCACTTGGAAAATAATTGAAACAATTAATAGGTCATCAAAATGGTTGTCATTGAATTTCCTTTTGATTGACTAATCGATTAATCAACTAATTACTTCAGCTGTATTGTATAGCATTATATTTAAAGGTGTTAGCAATATCCTAACCCATAGGGTGTGATACATTCTATATCAGTTAAACAAAACAACACATGGTTACATTAAGCAAAAGCAAGAAGAATGGAAGAATACAATACATGACTACATTGTTAAACATTTCATACTTACTCTGTCTCAGTGTTGCGAACAAGCTACATTATGTCCTGTGTTCATTGCAGAAGTATGGGTTCAACTAAGTACTTGTCACTGAAATGTCCCTGTAATGTTCTTACAATATGTCAAACTAGAACAATATTTAAGGCCTTTGATTGATGCTGCAGATATTCAAATGTGTAATAATATGCAGATGTTAGGTCTTGTAGATCTTTTGTTTATCAATTCATCGGTTTTCTTCTCAATTTCCATTAAGTGTAATTGTTCTTTTTGTACACTTCTGTACATTTATGGTTACAGACTCTCTCCACCTCCTTACACACATGTTTGAGTCTAATTCATTTGCATCATTTCTAATTCAATAGCATCATCATTAATATTATTATATTTATTTTATTTTTCAGATTTTGTAGATAATGCGATAATTTTGTTATCGTTAACTCTTTTCATTACATGATAACCATGTAGTGAAAATCTGTCATTAGCTGCTTGTGAGTCATCTTTATTTCAGTTACAGGGTGGAGATACCTTGTGTTTGATTTGCTTGTCTTTTTAGGGATGAGGAAGTGTTCTCCACCATTAGTTCTGACTCACCCGTCAGTCAGTAGCTCTGCTCATCTCTCAGTCTGCTCATGACTGCAGAGGTTGGGAGAGTTACTTTAAAGCTTTTGGTGTTTTCATCAAGGCCTCCAGCCATGTGAACAAACATGGTACAAGTGTTAATAATGATAGAATAAAAAAACAGTGGAAAGTAAATAACCAGCTCTTTTTGAAGTGGACAGATTAAAGAAACTGTACCACAGATCTAGCTAGGATGGCTGTACAACATTTGTTGTTTTCTTCTTCTTATTGAATTAGAGTAGGTGTTTTAGTCAGTTACAATAGACACGTATTCACAGTGGGAATTAAGTATCAAAACATCCATAAAAACTTTGTGATAATCTGCTTCTTTGTTGTCCATCCTCACGCTCAGTATGTTCTGAACATTCACCATTTTGCCAGAATATGGCTAAATATGCTGCATTCCTGTCTTGTTATCTCTCTTCTCAAAGCTTCTTATCAAACCTCGGGCAAAAGTAGCATGTTTGGTGAAAATATGGCAGCTTGAAACATGCAGATCATACAGATGGGCAGCACAGAAGTGGATTATACTGCAAGAGTTGTTTGAGAAACTTACTCAGACTTTTAGTGTTACTTTTTCCACAAAAAACGTAATTACTGACATGAATTCAGGGTGACCACAGCTACTGTTCTCTATGAGAGCCACCTTTCAAGCTTTGGATACTCAAAGGAATCAAATAAATAAAAATGCAAAAACATTTTCCTTGGGAAAACTTGCATTAGAAACTTTACAGCACCTTATGAAACCCAACACTGATTATAAGGGAAGACTTGAGACCAATTCTCGACTCCATTAATGATCTCCCCCAACCAGATTTAGTTTTTCGCTTCTCAGAATTTTGTGTGGACGCTTGTCTGAAAAATGCCTTCATCATCTGGCTCTGCCTGTCTTCACTGATAGCAGATATTGAATTGGCTGCTGGGCACTAGCTAACCCCTGCTGTGAGAGATCTTTGAAAGGAACAACCACAAACTGCTTTTGACCAACTGCCACCAATTCAGTTTGCCCAATTTAGGAATTTCTTACTATTGCTGTTGCTTTTCATACTGACAGCAGAGACCCATAAAATTGGGTTTTTTAAATTCCTTACCACTTTTTTGATAGATGTAGAACAAATTCCACCTAACTATCTCAAAAATAGATGAAAAATTTTTAAATACTTTTGAACATGATTTAAAAAAAAAAAAAAAGGATATTATAATCATGATAAGAACAACACATTTTATAATCAATGTTATTTTGGTAAATTAAATTTAGCAATGATATTTAAGAATAATCATAATCATAAAGTGTTGGAACAGTAAAAAATTGTGTATGTGCTAATAATTGGTTATAATTCCACGATGCACACAATTGCTATTTTTGAAAGAAACGGTATTTGACCTATTGACTGCTGTCAAGACTGTATGTATTCTCAGCCCTACAGCCTGAGTGCACACTCAGGTTCACACATGCTCACACACAGACACACACACACACAAACACACACGTGTTAGCATGCTTAGTCAAGAGAAAAATCCCACAACTTGGTGAGGATTCCTCATTCTTCTGCCTGTTCTGTTTTTTTCCCCTCAGCCAGACTGCAGTGTCATCCTGCTCCGTTTTTTTTTTTTCCTCCACCGATGCCCATGTTCACCTACGTTTGTAACTTTAGGCCTTTCTACTCTGCCCCTCTATTTTAAGATAGGGAGGGCAGTATGCCGCAAGGGACCGTGAGACAGGCTGTTGCTTGCTGCACTCTGCACAGCACGGCAGACACACACAGGGCCGAGGACAATTTGCAGGGCGACACTGACTGGCTTGTTTACGGCAGAGGCTCCGTTTGGGGGAGGAAGGGGAAGAGGCAGGCAAGCTGGCAGGCAGGGAAGTAAGGAGAGGGGGTTTACTACCCTCAAGAGAGTCGGAATTCCTCCTGAGCCATTCCCCCATTTGGCTGGCAGTTGTGAAAACAATTGCCTGGCATTTACTCTCTCCTTGTGCAGATGGAGTCCCAACTATGAGTCAGCTTTGAGAGCAGCAAGTGGTGGAGAAAGTGGTGGGCTTGTGATCTCATGCACAGCGAATATAAGCATACTTTACAGAGACACTTGGTTTTTGATGTTGACACACAGTTGCTGTTTCCTCACTAACATTTCTTTTTGTTCTCTGCAGTATTGCTGATATGTATATGTTTTATTTCCAATGTTTAGCTGCTCCTTGTAACAAAGAGTGTATGACTAATAAAGGCATTTCTGTGTCCTGTTTCTCCAGAGTTGGCCTACAGAAGACGCTATGCTCATGTCCTGAACTGAGGGAGCCCTGACTTCATCTTCAACCTGTCGCTTGTCTCAGTTTGTTACTTCACAACTGATCAACTGTCCATCAGTCACCGAGCACCAACAACAAGCACCACCACCTCCACCTTTTCCCCACCCCCCTCCTGCCCAGCCTGCCGTCACCATGACGTCGGAGCTGGAGAGCAGCCTGACCTCCATGGATTGGCTTCCTCAGCTGACCATGCAGGCGGCAATCCGCAAGGCGGACGCCCAGAATGCCCACGGGCCAGGCATGGGCAAGAAGAGTACCCTACTGGATCCTAACACCACGTTGGACCAGGAGGAGGTGCAGCAGCACAAGGATGGCAAGCCACCCTACAGCTACGCCAGCCTCATCACGTTTGCTATCAACAGCTCGCCAAAGAAGAAGATGACACTGAGCGAGATCTACCAGTGGATCTGTGATAACTTTCCCTACTACAGGGAGGCGGGCAGTGGCTGGAAGGTGAGCAAGAGATCCATCTGCACTTTGTTTAATGCAGATGCAAAATGTAAAAGTTTATTAAGATTCCATAATAATCATAGTAGTAATTTGGATTGTAGTTGTAGCGGGGCTTTAAAATTCTGATACTGACATGAACATCATTACATCATCATCACAACATCAGTGCTGTTTAACCTCCTAAGACCCGAACTCTTGCATGGCGTGCATTTTTAATTTCTCTTTGCTATTTAGGCTGATTGGGACCTGATGAGTGTAACAACAAAGAATTATGTTTTTACATGATGTAGTTTCTGAGAAAAATGATGTCCACATATGAGGACATTCGTCTTCAATTTAGATAGAAACCAATAAAGTCACAGTTGAGTAATTATGTAAAACTATTTATTTGGTGCCAGAACACAGCAGCATTTTCCTGAGTGCAAAAACAAAATGAGACGGAACAATTGTGCCCCTTTGAGCAATATGGCTCATTTGAAGTACTGTAAAACAGTTGCAGAAAGACGTATGTCTGT